>NW_027190033.1:0-60132 GCF_040958095.1 Procambarus clarkii
AGGACGAATATGGAGAACCTATCACAGCCCAGGAAGTAAGGGCGGCTGTTAAGAGAGCTAAAATTACAGCACCTGGTGAGGATGGCATTACCTACGACATACTTAATGCATTGTGTGAAGTGCCTGGGAATCCACTACTCCTATTGTTTAACAAATCATTCCTAAATGGAGTTCTGCCCACACAATGGAAACACGCCAAAATTGTTCCCATACCAAAACCGAATGACCCTGGCAATTACAGACCTATCAGTCTCGTGTCATGTACTTGCAAGATGCTGGAAAAGATCATCCTAAAACGACTGTTACACAAAATAGGTAGGTTTGGGGAAGGAGTCAATGGATATGTCAAAGGACGGAGCACAGCCAATTGTATAATTAATTACCTGGTTAATGACACGGCTAGGTACTCTGTATTTGTTGACATAAAAGGAGCCTTCGACAAAGCCCAGGGAATTGCGATCCTGGACGAGCTTGCATGTATGGGTGTCAAGGGGAGACTCATGAAATGGATTGAAGACTACCTCACAGGGAGGAAAGCTAAGGTCTACTTCAATGGAGCAATCTCAAGAACAATGAATATGGAACTCGGGACCCCCCAAGGAGGAGTCTTAAGCCCTACACTATTCAATGTACTTATGAATGCAATTGCCAATATTGATTTTCCTGAAGGAACACAACTAGTGGGATATGCAGATGATGTCCTAATACAAGCTCCCACCTTTGATAAAATAAAACAGGCCATTGAACTCCTTGGAAGGAAATGTATTGAGCTCGGTTTCACTCTCTCCACAAACAAGACAAAAGCATACTCCCATCGCAAGCGGAGAGAAAATGAAGAACTGCAAATTAATGGTGTAACACTTGAATGGGTTGACCACTATTGGTATCTTGGCGTCACCGTCGGCTCAAACAAGGGAAAGAAAGAGGAGCTCAATCAAATCATAGGAACATGCAAAAGTCGACTCAGGGAACTGAAACTGAAAGCTATGACTTGGAATGATGGCCATGGAGCCTCTATTGCTGTACTTAAAATGATGTACACAAACTATGTACGCTCCGTCATTGACAACGCAGCACCTGTTTTATGTACTTATTCACAAAGTGATATGAATAGGCTAGAAAGCATACAGGATGAAGCCATTTCAATCATTCTTGGAGTTCCAAAGAAAAAAACTGCTGAAATGTCCAATCTACAAAAAGAGTTATTATCCCTTCCCAGTATTAAAGAAAGAATTGTGGAACTGAATGCTAAGCTTGCAATTAGGATTGCCAGAGATCCCCATTATAATGACATGGCTAAAAAAAAATTGAGCTCTGTGCTACTTTCAGGGGGAAACAAGAGAAGCAAAAAATGGCATCACAGAGCAGTCGGCTACCTTGAAGATCTTCACCTACTTCAACAAGCTCGTGAGCTCATGCCTGTAGAAAGATTACCTCCCTGGGTGGATCCCCTGAATGACTCGTGCAGGATTATCATCAATGATATGGTAAAGAAAAAAACCAACATGGTACCCAAAGAAATAAGCCACAAGTATCTTAAGGAAATTTATAATGAAGCTGGAGATGAACTAGATCAAATCTTCACTGATGGGTCATCTAATCCTATTAATGGCCGGGCGGGTGCAGCATACACGGTAATTAAGAAGGATGATGTATTTTTTCCACCAAAAAATGAGGAAAAAGCGCGCATTGAGAACTATACCTCTTCAACACAAGCAGAGTTAACTGCCATTGCTATGGCGTTAAGGTATATTATTGAACAGAATACTACTGGTGCAGTGATTTGCACCGATTCGAGAGCAGCACTGCAAAGCCTAAATAAGGATCGGGACGAGAATCTTTCAATAGTCGCTGAAATTAAGAGAGTTGTGAAGGTACTAACCAACCAGGGAAGAGTTGTCAAGTTCCTGTGGATTCCCTCCCATGTTGGAATCTATGGAAATGAACGCGCAGATGTGTTGGCAGCTGAAGGCGCTGAGGGAGACCATATTGAATACTTCATACCCAAGACTCTTCTAGAAATTAGAAGTATTATTAGGGAACATCATCGTCATCTCAATCATTATGAAACCCTCCCAAAAAGAGAATGTGGTGGTTGCGGGAGAGAATTAATAATAGAGAAAAAACATCTTGGATACAAATGTCCACACGTACAGCAGCTTTTTGTTAACAACATATAATAAAGATGATTTATAATGTATCTTATCTACCATTTGACAGAGGCTGTTTACCTTGGAGACTGGTTGGAAATATATGAATTGAATTTCAAATCTTATTGTTCCTTCTATTACATTTTTATATATGACTAGTAAATACTTCTATAATTATTAACACAATATTATTATTATCCCTTTCACCAAATGGAATTATTATGTTCATAAAGAGTTAAGGATTACAGGTTACCAAATTATACATTCACTCTTCCAATTAGAATGAGTAATAATGTTTTTTTTTTAATGGTTTATAATCATTTCAAAATAAAATAAATGATCCATATTCTTTTTTGACTCACAGTTTTGTTATAAGACAGAGCAGCTGCACACTTACTTTACAGTTGCTCAGTTGCTCTCTCTCCACGTGACCAGGTTTGCGTTCTCTCTCTCTCTCTTTCTCTCTTCACACAATTAGGTCAATGTTTTTATTAATATTCCTTTACATAACGGATTTTTATTTAGTTAAAATCTAGCCAAGGAAACCTGGTCCCAAATTCAAGAGTAACATTTTCGTTCCCCAGGATAGTGTGCTGAGAGCATGGATGGAGATCATGAGACGTTCCTCTTCACCAGTGAGAGCGTAGGCGAAGGCCACCCCGACAAAATTTGCGATCAGATCAGCGACGCAGTGCTTGATGCCCATCTTAGCCAGGACCCTGACGCCAAAGTTGCTTGTGAAACGTGTACCAAAACTGGTATGATCCTGATCTGTGGGGAGATTACGTCCAAGGCCCGAGTTAATTATCAACAAATTGTGCGTGATATTGTTAAGAAAATTGGTTTTGATGATTCACGAAAGGGCTTTGACTACAAGACCTGCAATATTCTTCTGGCCCTGGAGCAAAAGTGTGCGGAGATTGCTAATGGTGTACACATCGGGCGCAGTGATGACAACACTGGTTCAGGGGACCAGGGACTGATGTTTGGTTATGCCACTGATGAGACCGATGAGTGCATGCCCTTAACTATTATGCTGGCACACCGTCTCAATCAGAAGATTGCAGAGCTGCGAAGAGATGGGACGTTCTGGTGGGCGCGACCTGACTGTAAGACTCAAGTCACATGCCAGTATGCCTTCGATCAAGGAGCTGTTATTCCCAAAAGAGTGAACACTGTTGTCGCTTCTGTACAGCACTCGGAACAAATTACTGTCGAAGCTTTGCGTGACGAGGTTATAGAGAAGGTCATCAAGGTCATTATTCCTGAAAAATATATAGATACTCAAACGAAATACCACATCAACCCTTGCGGAGAATTCATCATGGGTGGACCTCAAGGTAACGTTGGGCTAACTGGTAGGAAAATCATCGTTGACACTTACGGTGGGTGGGGCGCTCACGGCGGGGGAGCATTCTCTGGCAAAGATTACACAAAGATTGACCGCTCAGCGGCCTATGCCGCCCGATGGGTTGCCAAGTCACTGGTGAAAAACAAATTATGTAGACGCTGTTTGGTTCAGGTATCTTACGCCATTAGTGTTGTGCACCCCATAAGCATCAGCATCTTCCACTATGGCACCTCACAGTACACATCAAAACAGCTTCTGAAGATTGTTAACCACAACTTTGATCTACGACTAGGACATATTGTCAAGGAGCTGGGCTTAAAGAGACCAATTTACAGTGATACGTCGTGTTATGGACATTTTGGACGGCAACAGTTCTCTTGGGAGCAGCCCAAGAAGTTGACCATCCCTGAATTTTAGAGTCAAATAATTCTTAAGGATGACTATCATTTTTACGTTTTTCATCAAGTCCCTGTTAATATGGGAGAACACTATGTCTATGCTTGATTCACAACTCTCCTAAACACGAGAGTGAAGTTATACAACTTGAGAACACTTTCCCACCAGGAGACTTGAACCCTAGCCAGCACAGAAGCCTGGTGGGAACCTTTAATTTTATATTCAATTGATAGTTTTATATACTTTTTTGACGTTTTATATACCAGAGTATATAAAATCTCCGGGCCTTTTATATATCAGAGTAAATAAAATTAAAATGACTCTATAAGACCAGCGTCTGGGTCAAGATAAATACGTTTTCTTCCACTAAACTGAATCCAGTTTTTTTTATCTTTTTTTCGGTGGGGGGTTCTATGTGATCCTCCTCCTCCTCCAACTGTTTGTGGGTCTCCTCCTCCTCCTCCTCCTCCTCCAACTGTTTGTGGGTCTCCTCCTCCTCCTCCTCCTCCTCCTTCTCCTCCAACTGTTTGTGGGTCTCCTCCTCCTCCTCCTCCTCCTCCTCCTCCTCCTTCTCCTCCTCCAACTGTTTGTGGGTCTCCTCCTCCTTCTCCTCCAACTGTTTCTGGGTCTCCTCCAACTGTTTCTGGGTCTCCTCCTCCTCCTCCTTCTCCTCCTCCAACTGTTTGTGGGTCTCCTCCTCCTCCTCCTCCAACTGTTTCTGGGTCTCCTCCTCCTCCTCCTTCTCCTCCTCCAACTGTTTGTGGGTCTCCTCCTCCTCCTTCTCCTCCAACTGTTTGTGGGTCTCCTCCTCCTCCTCCTCCTCCTCCTCCTCCTCCAACTGTTTGTGGGTCTCCTCCTCCTCCTCCTCCTCCTCCTCCAACTGTTTGTGGGTCTCCTCCTCCTCCTCCTCCTCCTCCTCCTCCTCCTCCAACTGTTTGTAGGTCTCCTCCTCCTCCTCCTCCTCCTCCTTCTCCTCCTCCAACTGTTTGTGGGTCTCCTCCTCCTTCTCCTCCAACTGTTTCTGGGTCTCCTCCTCCTCCTCCTTCTCCTCCTCCAACTGTTTGTGGGTCTCCTCCTCCTCCTCCTCCAACTGTTTCTGGGTCTCCTTCTCCTCCTCCTCTCCTCCTCCTCCTCCTCCTTCTCCTCCTCCAACTGTTTGTGGGTCTCCTCCTCCTCCTCCTCCTCCTCCTTCTACTGTTTGTGGAGTTTTTACCTTTCCTACTCCTTCTCCTGCATTTTGTAATTCTCCTCCTCCATGTGATTCTTTTGTTTGTTCTTCTTTCTCGACTTCCACATAAATGTTAAATTTAATGCTAGCAAATGTGTCTGAGGAATTAATATTCTTAGCTAACATTTTACATTCCACCTCATTATGACCGTCTTCGAGTTCAAGTTTCATAACCACGAATGGGGGTAGTGAATTTTCTTTCATTGGGAAACTGTCAGAATAAAATCCACAATTAAATATATCTTGACTTGCAGCATGGGTACATGATATCAACAATTTGTTCATGTAAAATCGTTTTCCTTCCTTTCGACATTTTTTACGTGATGCATCTAAATTAATCTTTAATTTGACGTCTTTTATTTCACGTCGATCTGTATAAATATCAGGTGTGAAATTATAGAAATTCCATGGAAATATTAATATAATTGGATTTTTTGTATAATATCCCCTATCAATATTAGAATTTGTATATAGTTTATTTATGTAATATGCAGAATAACCATTGGTAAAGTTGTGGATTTCATCATAATAACTAAGGAATTTATTAAAGGGTTGAATTAGTGTCTTATCAGTTTCAGTAATAGTTTTAGGATTATACGAAATTGGTGGTTTGGGAACAATAAAGAGACCTTTATAAGTTTTTATGTCTTCGATAAATGGCGAGAATAATGATTCTATAAGTTTGGATTTCATTTGGGATTTTAGAAGTTCAGACGAATCTGTGGAGGATTGTAATAATTCTTGAAGTAATTCATAAGGTTGTTCGACTTCCATTTGACTGATGACGTGAGGAACGCCAGAGGACTCATTTTCACTTGTTTGTAATTCTACTCCGCCTTCTTCTCCTCCTCCTCCTTCTCCGGCATCTTGTAATTCTCCTCCTCCTCTTCCTTCTCCGGCATCATGTAATTCTCCTCCTCCTTCTCCGTCATCATGTAATTCTCCTCCTCCTCCTCCTCCTCCTCCTCCTCCTCTTCCTTCTCCGGCATCTTGTAATTCTCCTCCTTCTCCATTGTCTTGTAATTCTCTTCCTCTTCCTCCTCCTCCTCCCTCTCCATCGTCTTGTAATTCTTCTGCTCCTCCTTCCCCTGCGTCATGTAACTCTACTCCTTCTCCTGCGTTGTATAATTCCCCTCCCACTACTCCTGCGTTGTGTAATTCCCCTCCCACTACTCCTGCGTTGTGTAATTCCCCTCCCACTACTCCTGCGTTGTGTAATTCCCCTCCCACTACTCCTCCTACATCTTGTATTAGATCAATGGAATCTGGTGTTGTGTCATGGCTGATGGAATTGTAATTGTTTTCCTTTTTATATAATTTTTTAGTATTTTTAGATTTTTTCCGTAAATTAATGACTACTATAACTGTTAGGAAAATAATTAATATTATTAACATAATAATTGTTGACAGTAGATTATTCATTCTTAATTTTCTCTTTTTTTAATTATATGATTTTTAATTCAGATATTTTTAAAAAATAAAGTAATTATGCAACCAAAGTCAAATATGTTATTGTTTTTATCCTGTTGAGTAGTTTTCCAGTATTAAATGATATTGGATATTATATTAAATATTGGAATACCATTCAATATTGAATGAGTAATTCAATGTTGAATGAGTCATTCAATGTTGGATTGTTTTCCAGTATCCAGCACTATACTATATACTCTATACTATGTTGATATTGATTAGTTTTCTGGTTAGTATCCAATGATATTGGATAGTATATTCAACATTGAACGTGTGCAGATGTGACAGCAGTCACAAACACCCTGATGGATAGTTGAAAAAAAAGAGATTTGAGTCCCTGATTAAAAAAAAAAAAAAAAAACTACTACTACCATACTTAAATTACTTACTGTTTTGCTTACTGAACACTGTAATACAACAGGTGTTGATGCAAACTCTAATCCCCAAAATGTCGTCCCTACCACAGGTGTTATTAGAAAACATATTTGCACTTGTTCCATATCGTCATCTTTTAATTATTTGTTCCAGAGTTTGTAAAATTTGGAGCCATGTTATTCTTGACTCGTCATACATGCCATTCCGCACTCTTTATCATCGATTAATATGGGATTCATATACTCTTTTCCCTAGTCCACTTCTACATAGCAATGAAGATGGTAATTTGTCTCTTTACAATGCATCCTATATTGTGGAACAATTATGTTACATCAAATACAACATAACCGATGGAAGATACTGTATGAGAGGCCTTCTAAAGATGATCGAGACTAAAATGAATAACTGGTCGAAAATGGGTCAAGAAAAAAAAGACTCTGAACTATTTGAGTTATTGAATGATCATCCTATGTTTACATCAACATTAAAAACAATGACGAGTGTTAATCATCCTTTAAAAGGTATGATAAACAAAAACAAAGTGTGGTCTTTAGTGACAGCTATGACAATGTTCTCTCGGGATACAGATGAAATTTTACAATTGTTAAATATTTGTCTTCGAATGTATCCCACATCAACTGTTCTGGATATTTTTTATGGATATACAGTTATTTTTCTTTTTTCTTTTCAAAACTTACAGCAATCTAATATTAATCATTATAAGGTACATTCTGCACTCTATCTGACAGAAAATATAATTCTTCAATCGTCAGAACAAACATATTATTGTGAACAGGCCCTTCTAATCAATCATGTTCCAAGTAAAGGTGAAATTACACGTGTCGATTATGTTCCTGGAGTGGATATAGTCAGTATAGTTTTGAAGATAGTAAAGCGGCATTCATCTTTGCAATTTTTAATTATCGAATCGCAGCCACAATCACCACTTGTACAACAGTTACTGCAAAATGCTATTTGTTTATTTTCTATGTTTAATTCTTTTTCTTTTTCTTTTGATGTATTGGTGCTTATGCCAGATTCTTCTGATATTAATAGGGAGGAAGACTGGAGAAAAAAAGTGAAAGAAATTTCAGTAATCAAATTTAGAAACATTTTATCTGAACAAAATAAACCCTGTTATAATTTAAATATTAATGTATATCTACTAATGGTAAGTAAGAGGAATCAGGATTTATGTTGGATTATGTATTGTATTTTGGGACTACGTAACTTTATAATTCCTGTAAGTACTGAAATGTGTCAGGTGCAAGAAAGGAGTTGTGAAGACAATGTTTTAGTTATTTGTTCATCTCTTTCAAGTATATATATGTACTGTTATGACCATTATTGTAATTCTTATATGGAAAAATTTTGTGTTATTACAATAGATGGGAGTTTTCAAAGATTTCTAGATGATGTTCTCTCTATATATAATTTATATGACCGACATGAATATGATGGTGAATGCAATTGTTGGTTACCACCTCCGTTAACTTACAGTGAGATTTATAGTGCCTATGCATTATCTTATCATAGAACACCAGATTTTATATTTTGGTTAAAAACAAAATGCACCTTTAATGGTGAATATCATCCAAGTTATAATTATTATATCATTTATACAGATATGTTAATAACATTTCAAACTATGAAAACATTTTCATTAGTTCGATTATTTAAAGGAAAAGATGTAATTTGTGAACATCATATGATTGCAACAATCACTAACAATTTAAAATTTGATGTATTGGAAATTGAATTGAATAATTCATTTGAAAAAGATATTAATACAATTCTTGGACAACAATTGGCGACATTTAATGAAATTAATATAAGTGAACGCCACTACTGTCTTCATTGTTCTAAATCTCTAAAGGATGAATATTTTGCTCTAAAACAAAAAATCAATTGGTGTGATATGGTAGCGGTAAGATTTACACGTTTTAATAGTTTTGATTTAATATGTGCTCAATGTGCAAATATCAATGATGAGGAATAACTGTATATTAATATTTTATTTCATCCTATTTTATATAAAAAAATGTACATTTAAACTGACCATATATTAATTATTATATTATAAATATAGATATGTTACAACAGGTTGTCAAACTATACCAACTAACTTTGTATTTTAGTTACCATCTCAATGAGGTTTATAGTATTTATACATTATCATAGAACACCAATTTTTATATTTATGGGGGGTTAAATTAAGTTCTGAGTCGGGGTCAAGGATGGCAGTAGCGACACTTCACTGATGAAGAAGATGATGTGTTCATGGACGCTTGCAAAAATAAGGACGTCGAGAATCTGGCCATGCACCCCCATCCCCCTTCCCCTACCTCCACGTCTTAGTCTCACTATATTTTATGGAAAGATAATAATAACACAAATGAGATTATAATAGAGATAGTAATTATTGTATACCTGGGATGGAAGGTATATAAACAGGCAAATTATGAGGGTTTATAGACCAGTTCATCTGTTCCTGTAATCACAGTAAGTACTGTTCCTGAGTGTAGTCGTATACCAAAAACAAATTTATTTACCATACCATTTGATTTTTTATTAAATAAAAAAATAATGGGAGATGTTATTACTGATTCACAAGTTAAAATTTTAGTTGGTAAATATTTTATTGATATATTAAATTATTCAATTAATCTTTATAATTATAATATAAAGCATATTTATTTGCCAATGTTTGATATGTTAGATAGTGAATTTAATAATATTATATCAGTTATGTTTGACACATATATAGATATATGTCAAAATATTGGGTTTTTAATAATAAATGGAAAATGGGATCATTACCGATGTGAATTTATTCTTGATTTTATTCGAAGACAATTCAGTTATTATTTATACAAACTCCTAAAAAGAATTCATATTATCAAATTATATATTATTCTCTTAGAAAATACGTTACGATATCAAGGATGGGCTCTTATGGAATCTATTTGGATTATACAAGGAAAAATACCTTATTCTCTAATTAGAAAACCTATATTGAATGAAAGATGTATTAAACCCATTCTTCTGTCCCATACCGATATATATGACCTAAAAGATAATTTAAGTAATGTATATAATCGATCACCTACTGTAAAATATGTCAATGAAGTAACAAGAATTGTTATATATAATTTGTATAATTTACTTATGAAAAAATTTAAATGTGTAAATTGGTTAGAGACTATTCTTCTCTGTTCTCTCCCCAAACAAAATCTTAAAAGATTAAACTGCCTTCCTAAAACAAAATCTGAAAACAATTTAGAATGTTTAGGGGATATTCTTCGAACTATTGATCTTCATATATATAAAGATGGGGAAGTCTATAAATATAAGAAACATCGCTGATTTATGTATGTATGTGTTGTATGGTGTGGAAATAATCTAAATCATATTTTTTTCTTTTGTCTACAGGATGTTTAAGTAAGAATAGACTTATTGATTGGCTTCAATCATCATCATCATTATCATCATGATGTTGCTGTTAGAAGATTTCATTTGGCAACCACTTTCATATGAAATTCAACTGTATTTAGATGATGTTTATAGTACACACATATTTAACCTGTGGACAGTTCTTTGTGGTCTTTTTTGGTATTATTCAGGGCTTAGAGAAGTGAATTTTGTTGCACTTCTTTTTTGCCTAATATGTGAAAGAAACAGAGAAGTTTGCAGGAAGCAAGTTCAATATATGGTTATATATTTCTGCTTAGGAATTGGTATATGTACTATAGATGACACAAATGTCTTATTTCTAGTAACATGTTTAATGATTACTTATTTTATGTGGAAATTAATCTATGGAGTACATGGTTATTATATGGTTTTAAGTATGGGATTAATGTTACTCCTTTTTTCTTATATGAACTGTTATCAGGTTATATTAACTTTATTTTATTTAATTATTCTATTTTACAGTACATATATCATAATAATCAAAGAATTTCCTGAAGGCAACCAAACAGATTTATTTCATGGTGCATTTTTACATTTAATAATGTTAATGATACACCCAAAGAAAAAGAAATCCTCTCTACCTAAGTTAGTAAATATTGAAGTTGATTTAGATCACATTCAGTTGCAAGATCTTTCAGTTGCACATGTTCCATTCTGGGGACATCATATAAATAATAAATTTTCACCTCAATTCCACCCTGAACTACCAATAGATGGTTATCCACGTTCATCTTTCTTTTCTGAAGATGAACGATTATCTTGGCAAGGTGAGATTGCTTATTTCCAGCCGAAATCTACTGTCTTAAATTGTGCATCAAAAATAAGATTAGAACATCTTCAAAATATTTGTAATTATGCTAACGATTGTTATTGGCAAGAGCACATTTTTATTTTTGGAAAGCATATACTTACCAAGAAGGAACTTGATGAAATAATGAGTTTTATAAACCCAAAGGACACTGTGGTGTCTATTTATGCTCGTGGTGGATGGGTTGAGAGTTTTTTGCTGAATCGAGGTGTGAGCATTATTCCAACAGAAAACACAGAAAGATTAGAGTATATAACTGCAGTTAAATGGTTACCAAACGGGTATATTAGGCATATAGTTAAAGAAACTTGTATTAATAAAGAATATTCAAATGCCAATATACTTATAATCAATGAACCAATTGGGAATTTTTATATGACTATCGTTAGTATACTTAAAAATTTCAAAGGACGACTAGTGATAATGTTTGGTTCCAACTTTCCTATGGTTATTAAAAGTGTTTTAAATGAAAAATACATTCATGTACAAACATCTAGTGTGCCCATTTTTATTAGGTCTACTGTTCATTTTATTATGAGAATAGACATATGATTATTGGAGTTATTATTGTGTAGAAATATATAATGAGAATTGATGACATTATTAATAGTTTTGATTTTTTAAATTAGGCACCCAAAAAAAATTCCTGGCTTGTACTAATGTGAGGTTTAATTTAAGGTAAATAAGTTAATAAAGGATGATTCTGACTTTAATTATATACAGTTATAATTACCCTCAACATCTCAATGGTAATAATGATTTAAGTAAATAAAGCCAGTGACAAGTCACAGTCAGGCAGAACAAGTACAGCCAGTGACAAGTAAGTCAGGAAGAACAAGCACAGCCAGTGACAAGTCAGTCAGGCAGAACAAGTACAGCCAGTGACAAGTAAGTCAGGCAGAACAAGCGCAGCCAGTGACAAGTCAGTCAGGCAGAACAAGCACACCCAATGACAAGTCAGGCAGAACAAGCACAGCCAGTGACAAGTCTGGGCTAAGTTTTTATAATTGCTGTTATACAAAGCTTAAAAGAACAAGAGGTCATAAAGTGTTTGTGATGATTAAAATTTTATTAGAATAGTTGTTTTTTCAAGGATATTTTCATCAATATATATCAAAGGTTAGAAGAGCTTTAATTAAAAATTAGGTAACTGTTACTTTAAGCACTGTAATCTGAATGAATTTCATCTTGTGGGTGAGCTGATAGATAATTTATTACCAAAGTTTTCTTAAGACCTCTATCCTTAACAACTTTCCAAGTGTTTTTTTTAAAGCTGGTCTCCTCATTTCTTTTCGCCTGATGCTCTTTCAACTGCTGTACTTCGTCCCGTAGGTAATTTAATTCTGTCCTCAGAGCTTCAACTAGTTCAATTATTAAAACATCCATAATGTATAATAAATAGCTTTAAAACGGAGGAGCTTTGGCTAGCACACTCTCTCAGTCTAGGATGAAAGTAAAATGTTCCTTGAAAAAAGGTTTCATTTTATTCTTTTGTAACAAAAAAACTTATTATATTCTCGAAACTCCACTACACCCAGCTTCTACATTCGAAGGACTATACAGCTCTATTTTTGCTGCATATGGTAAAAATATTTCATAGCAGATTCCAATTCTTTAGTAGATCTATAAATTTGTTAATTTGTACTAAAAAATATATACAGTACATGGTTTAACTAATTCAAATTTTTCTTTTATTTATTACTGACAATGAAGAAAATTTTAAAACCTTAACAATCAAAACCAACTAAATGTTAACAACTATTTTTCTTTTTTTTTCTTTTTTGGGATGATGATGATGATGATGATGATGATGATGATGATAATGATGATGATGATGATGATGATGATGAGGGCAAAGTCAATGGGGTTTGAGGTTCTTCAGATAATATTGGGAATGATTGTTTTATAGTTTGTATAACCAAATATTTTATTCGCTTTGCAGAAAGTTCTTCCTCCTTTTTCTTTTTCTCTTCCTTCTTCTTCTTCTTTTCTTCCTTCTTTTTTTTCTTTTCTTCCCTCTTTTTCTTTTTCCTTTCTTCCTTTTTCCGCTTCCTTGTTATTTTCTCATCTTGGTTTGAAAGAGATAATAAACTCACTTCCCTTGTTATTTTCTCATCTTGGTTTGAAAGAGATAATAAACCCAAAGTGGATGATGAATTTCCAGATGTGGATCCTGCTCCTGAGATAGATGGTGACACTGTTGGTGGCAATGAATGTACATGCTTTAAATTTCCATCAGCATGTATCTGAGGTACATTGTAGCTTGTATTTGTATTTGAAAGCTGTTGATCTTTAGATACTAATAATTGTTGTTGTTGTGGTTGATTAACATATACATCTTCATTCCAATCTGAACTTGAAATTGTATTTAGAGATAAACCCAAAGTGGGTAATGTATTTCCTGCTCCTGAGGTAGATGGTGACACTGTTGGATTAAGGAATGTCAATGAATGTTCATGATATAAATTTGGAGGTGCATTGTAATAGGTATTTGAAAACTGTTGATCTTGTTGTTGTTGTTGTTGTTGATTAACATATGCATCTTCATTCAAACCTGAACTTAATATTGTATTTTCAGGAAACGACACCATTAGTTGTTGATAATCATTATTAATTGATTCACCTGCTTTACTACAATATTTATCAATTATATAATTCAGATCTGTTTCTTTTTCTTCTTCAATTTGTATGTTAGGTTGATGATAATTACACTTCAAATTGGCTGCTGGTAAATTGGTGGTTTCTGATATTAGTTGATAATTTGAGCTTGAAGTAGATGGCAAATAAATGTTGTTATTTTTTTCTCCTCCTCTTGTGGTGTTAGTTTCTGAGGGAAAGAGGGCATCAATGAAATCAGGAATTTGATCCAAAAAATCTTCTTCTCTATGTTGTTGCTGTTGTTGCTGTTGTTGTTGTTGTTGCTGTTGTTGTTGCTGTTGTTGTTGTTGTTGCTGTTGTTGTTGTTGTTGCTGTTGTTGTTGCTGCTGTTGTTGTTGTTGCTGTTGTTGTTGTTGAACATGATGAACTCCATTTTCCTGAGTTTTGTTTGCAATTCTTTTAAATGTTGTTATATTTTTCTTCACCTTATTTTCCAAAACTGATTCTTCATCATCAGATTCCAAAGCAGCAGGAGCAGCAACCGCAACAGCAGTGGCAACGATGGTGGTCAGGGTAGTGGTGGTGGTGGTGGCACTAGTAGTGGTGGTGGCACTAGTGGTGGTGGTAGTAGTAGTAGTGGTAGTAGTAGTAGTAGTAGTAGTAGTAGAAGTAGCAGATATATCTAAATCTTTGTTTGTCAATGACCCTAATTCTTCCTTATTGCCTGTATCATGCTCATTATTATCTTCTTTACTGTTATCACTATCACCATCATCATCATCATTATTATTACTACTACTACTACTACTACTACTACTACTACTACTACTACCACTGCCACCACCATCACTACTACTGTTACTGCTGCCTCTACTGCTGCTGCTGCTGCTGCTTCTTATGCTGCTGCTGCCTATTCTTATGCTGCTGCTGTCTCTTCTGATGCTGATTCTTCTGCTGCTGCTGCTGCCTCTTATGATGCTGATGTCTTTTCTGTTGCCACTTCTACTTCTGCTGTTTCTTCTTTTTCTATCATCTTCATTATCCTTATCATCATGTAATAATAATGATGTAGTTGCTGATTCAGTAATGTTAGTTGTAGTTTTAGTGACTGAGGGAAGAATATTTCCATTTCCTTCGTTTTTGAATAAATTCCTGATTTGTATACCTAAAAAGTAGTCTTCTAAAACTTCCCGTTTATCTTGATGTATAAAACCAGATGAAATTATTTTTTGTAGGATAATTCTAGATAATCTATTCTTATCTATATCACAATTCTTATACTGAAATTGGTTCTTAATTATGTAATGTAAACTTTCCAGTATTATTTTAAAAGATTCTGTCAAATTCATATTCTTTGCAGAACATTTGGGTTTCACTTCATTCTTATGTAAGTCGATTATCTTCAGTATATTATTTCTATACTTTTGAAGTGGGAATTTTACTTCACAGCAGTTACATTCCATAATTGGAATGATTTCATTCTTCAATCTAAACCCTTCATGTATGAAAGTTTGTTTATTTCTTGATATTTGAGTCTTTAAATTTTCATACTTGGTTTTAAATAAAAAGGCTGACTCTTCAAAAGATTTATCATCATCATCGATATCATCATCATCATCATCATCATCATGCTTATCCTTTTTTTTCATTGCCTTTATTATATATAATATTTCATTAATTTTATCTAATGTAGTTGTATATACTATAAATGGTGCTCTCTTACACTCATGATCTATTATTTTCTGGAATGATATAAATATGCCATTACATTTTATGCAAATGTACCAACCATTGTTATTATCCACGTAAGAAAATGTGGATAATTTTTCCAACTGATCATTAATTATCCATATTTTATATTTTTGTTTATCTTCCAATTCTGGATAGGATAGGGAGATAATTTTTTTTATTCTCTTATGGTATTCTTGAACATAAGTCAGTGTTCTTATACTAGAGTACAGATGAGTCCCCTTTAATATAAAATATTTAGGGAGACCATCATAGAGTTGTTCTTCTGATGTAAAGGTGGTTGGTGGCACACTGGGGAGTGGATCTCGACGATTCACGTTGTTCTTAATTGGAGCCATTGAAAACAATAAAGCAGAAGAATCCCACAGGCTGGAGAATCATGCATGTGTATACAACTGGCATTGAGACATCTTGTAGTTTTTAGGTTGTGCAGTGTGCTCACAGAGTAAATCCGAACCCTAAAACAAAGAAAAAAGTGTCACTTTTTATTTTATTCATTTAACATAAAGATAAAATAATAGTATATTATGCTTGTTTAACTTTTTTTTAAAAATATATAAACGATGTTTTTTTCATATGAATTAAGCCTAAACTTAAAAAATAAAGTATCTGAAATTAATAAATTTAAACAAATATATTTAGGTCTAGATAATAATAAAAAAGTTCAAGGGTTAGTTGTAAAAACCATGGAATATGGTTTTTTAACTAATTTAATGAAACATGAAAATATTGGGATTTGGCCACACAACCAGAAGAAAACTCTAATCACTAATTGGAAAGTTAGAGAGGTTAGAAACTTACTAAGAGCAATAGAATATTTAAATTTCATTAGAGGTCATAAAAAGATTAAGGAAGAGATAGTAGGAGATAAGGATATGTACACTTTATTAGGTTTAATTGATCTTGAAACTTGTGTTTTAAATTTACACAAAATATTAATGAGAGGATTGTTATCACCAGAAAAATGTGGTTATGTAAGTACCAATATACGCTGTACAAAGATTAGTAATAACACAAGTGTCAAGGGTTTGTATGTATATCCACATATCCATTCAATTCAGGATGGAGAAAATCGTATTTTGGCTATTTTGGACAATTACAATTCTACATTGACCCAAAAAATATTCACATTTTTAGGGCCAGAGGAAGAATTTGAATGGATTTTTAAATTAATTTCATGGTTTATCCTAGAAATGCTTACTCTCCATCCTTTTTCAGATGGAAATGGTCGTTTGACACGTCTTTTAGTCAATTATATATTGTCAACATTAATGCCATTTCCAACATCTATCATGGGGAATTTAGAATGGGCTATTATCCATGATCGAAAACTAAATACAAAAAAACAACGCCCACCTCTTAACATACTCAAATTAGTAATTGAAAGTGTCTTGTTCAATTGGCGAATGTATTTTTATCTGTTATCTGTGGTCAGAAAAAAATAATGAAACTTTATATTATATTTATATGTTTAATTATTTA
Organism: Procambarus clarkii; assembly: GCF_040958095.1. Classification (NCBI taxonomy): domain Eukaryota; kingdom Metazoa; phylum Arthropoda; class Malacostraca; order Decapoda; family Cambaridae; genus Procambarus; species Procambarus clarkii. The sequence continues at coordinate 17,082 of NW_027190033.1, forward strand.
TTCAATAATATTAAATTACATTTATAAGAAAAATATGAGTAATAATCCAAAGATAGACTCTAATTTAATATTAATGTCACACCCTCCATATGAAAAGATTACAAGAAAGATGGATTGTACTATTAACAATATAGCATGCCAGAAAAATGAAGACTGTCAAACATTTTGCTCTTCTTCTTTAGGAGTTACTTGCATTAATAGTGTTTGTAATTATGACACTGATCATAAATGTTTAAATGGAGGATTTCCTATTAATTATGTTGGGGAAACTAATTTAATAACCACCATATGTGCTTGTATGGATAATGGACACTATATCGGTGAGCAATGTCAATACCAAAATTCCTTTCGACCAACGTCTCACAAAAGCTTCCCTATTAGCTAAAGACAGATGTATATTATTTTAAATTAAAAAAAAAAAAAAAGATTTTCCCATCTATAAGTATACTACAATTTCACTATGTTGCTCTTTAAAATGAATGATCGATATTATACTTATCCACTTATTCAAAATTATGATCCGTTAAAACGAACTTATCAAGACTCACATATCAATCCCAATACTGGGACTTTTAATAAAATAACTCGTGATCTTCAAACTATAAGTTGTACTTCATCAAGAAAAAATAAGACGAGTTTATATGGTTTTGGATCACTAACAGATATGTGTGGGAAAAGAGAAATTGATTTGATTTTATTAACAAATGGAACAGTTCATCATTTATATCGTAGATTTTGGGAGACAAACACTATAAGTGGTTCCCATGTCATACGTCTACCTAGTTTAGATTATATACATTTTATCTTGGATGTTGATTTAAAAAAAATGTGTACTCTTGAATCATTTCGTTTATCGACAGCTGAGTACCTAGAATATCTAACACTTAAACAATCAGGGTCATCCTTACAATTAACAACATCCATTGTTAATGGACAGATCTATTATAATACAAATTATGTCATATATGAACTTGTTTCTCATATTGTTTATTATTTAGGTCTAGACTGGCTACCAATTTATATTTTAGGTAAATCACAAACGTTTACTCAAGGATTTCATCTTGAAATACCCCACCTAACTCTTTCCTATTATGATTTTGCCCTAATGTCCAATTCATGTAAAGAACTCTTACCTACCCTCGTAGATATTACTACCAATTATAGTATTTTTGGCTCTCAAAAAATTCAACTGCAAACACCTTTAAACGAAATGGACTGCACCTATTTACCATATGCGGTTTTCCACAAAAATAATATTTACGATATGTCAAACTCACCACCCTCATATATTTTATCAAGTATGGGTGAAGTTTTTGACTTATTTAATATCTGTAAATATCATGAACCTTCATCCATTAGAGGATTCCCAACTATTATCGGATTGGATGATGATACATATGCTCTGGATGTTTTTCAGAAAAATGTTCAAACATTTATGCAAAACAAAGAAAATATTGATGACGCCGAAAATTATGTTACTATATATGAAAATTATGATAATTCTAGGGAGAGAGATGAAGAAAAAATACCAGATATAACAGAAGAAGATTTTTTCATGTTTTCCAATGTTAACAATATTATCAATAAAATTATAGTGGGTTTATTTTTTGTTACACTTAGTAAGGAATATAAACTTTCTATATATAAATCTCTTCATTTTCAAGAGGAACAAGAAGAAGAGAATAACCAACTCTTAATTATACTTGAAAAATATCCAAATAGTTTTATACATATTAACGAAATTCCGCATTACCTGATTCTTCTTACAAATGACAATGACGCTGAGGCAAACTTTGACTACGATAAAATACAAATGACAGCAAATCGTATTGAAAAAGTGTTTACAGTTCAACCTTTAAGGCAAACATCTATTCGCGGAACAGTTGCCAGTAGCAATATCAGTCGAGATACCAATTCTTTCTTGAAACGAATTCAGCCATTTACCATTGAACATATAACCCGTTTATGTTTGCAGAGTAAACAACATCTTCACACTGTCTTGTATCTTTTAGCATTGTTATATGTTAAAAAGATCCGTCAAAAGTCCCTGGGAATGACATTTCCTGACTACAATTATTTTATAGCCAAAATAATTAGAGATTTAAATTTTAATCACTTAGATACTGGACCACTTTATGAAATCATCTATCTTCTTAACCGATATCAGGAACACCAGCAAGTAAAAGAAGAATTAGAAGATTGGATAATTTTGTGTCTTCTAAATCTTCTAATTGTTAGTGATGTGGTATCAATGAAAGAAGCTTTTGATCTAGTAGAAAAAATTGATTCTCAAAGATTGGATTTTGTCATGAATATAAATGTGGAAGAGTTTGACAGTGACACTTATCGGGTAGTACCATCAGCTAATAGTAATTCACGTCCTACTAAAATTCCTCGGATTATAATAGCTTTTTCTTTCCTACAGAATTTTGGTATAACGGAATATAACAATTTTTTAGCTATATATAAACCTATTATATGTGATAAGAATTCGCGCCAGATTAATGTTTGGGATAATACTACTAAGAAGTGGTCTGTAGCTAATAATCACATAAATTCTTCTTTACTAGCACCAGACCTAGCTTACATTGCACGTCAAATTATTTTAATTGATAGCATACTACAACAACAACAACAACCACAATTACTGGAAAATGAAATGTTTCTTTCACTTACCTTACCACCAACACCACTACAATCCAACAGCAACTTATTACCACCTCCTCCTCCGTTATCACCTTCTCCATCAATAACCTCATCAATTTCTTCATCGAATTCAAACTCAAACCTTCCTTCTCCTTCAGCCAAAGGTAGAGTCAAAAAAAAAACTACTGATTCTACAAATAATAATAATAATAATAATAATAATAATAATAATAATAATAATTACAAGAAACGAAGTCTTATTCAGAATAGTCTTCTAAATTCTATAAAGAGTTTTTATGCCAACATGAAAATCTTGGATATACCTCGATATTTTATTGCTTCTTCTCAATGTTATATCATCAGCGGCAGTAGCAGTAGTGAGATGAACCAAATTTTTTATATCCTACCACTTCCCCTGTACAAATCATCAAATAATACAAATTCTGATACAAGACCAACTATTTATGATTGGAGTGAAGTATTGAAACTATTAGATCACATACCAAAATGTACCTTTTTTATGCAGCAATGTAATCCAATATTAAAAGATATTCTACATTACGAAAGCGAAAAAAAGAAATATTATAAGAAGTTGACAGTTGAAGAGAAACATAAAATTCTCTTACTTAGTCGTGAACAATATCATATAAACTTTATAGATCGATTTTGGAATGATGGTATGAATAGATTAGCTCAACTTGTCAAATATTATGTGCTAAAACAAATGGTTACTTCTTTAGAATCACTAAACCGAGTTTCAGAAAATATTAATATAGAAAATAAATATCAAGATCTTCTTAATAGACTCATTGAAGAATGCCGTCATGGAATAAAAAATCGTAAAATTCCAATCAAAGAAAGTATTTACCATCTAGATGCTATTTTAAAAGAAAATCTAAAGGTAAATGGACGGTTTATACGAAAAGATGATGTTGGTGAACCAGTGAAACCTAATTGTAATTGTCAATTAGTTGATATTTTGTTAACACTAGCACAGATCTTTTGCTATGATGCAACTACTATGATTTATTTTTTTTCACTAATAGTAAAAGCATGCCATCGACAAAATGACAAGAAGATAACTTTGGGTATTGGAGATTCAAATTCAGGAAAAACTGCTTTATTAAATACTCTTACTCTAACTCTTGGTGATTTGACAGGTATTCTCTCAGTACATACAGCTCATAAGGGTCTCCAAGAACGGACCCATGATTTAGGAAGAGGTGGAAAAATGGTTAGAATGTGGTACATGGATGAACTGAGTACGACTAAAACCCTTAATTCTCTGTTTTTAAAGCAATTGAGCGGTCATGCCCCAATGTGGATTCGTCAAAACTATATGGATGGGGATACATATAATTTAGCAACACCTATTTTTTTGTTTGGCAACAATTGCCCAACTTTCAGCGAATATGACTCAGCCTTGATGCAACGACTTCGTTTCATTTCATTCCGTGCGCGGTTTGATTCTGAAGTGCCTACGTCATTTCAATATTCAATTTTTCCCCAATTTCATCTCATGACTGATGATCGAAAGAAAAAGCGTCTGACTGAAGGAATGATGGCACTCTTTATTCATGCTAACTGTCATGATAAACTCAATTCACCCTGGTTTGTATCAATGAACCAGACTGTTAACTTTCTCACACTCCCAATTAACATTATGGAGGCAACTGAGTTATATTCACCAGAACGTGGAATTGTAGCCCAAATAATGGAAGAGTGCCATCTGGTAGAGAAACCATATAGTGGGTTCATTACCCTACATCGTCTATCAGTTCTTTTGCGTAGTTTCCCCAAGGCCCTTAAAAATATTTCATTGGCAGATGCTCATCTTTTTTTTGAAAACGTATACCAGGTATCATGGCTACCAATAAACAGCAATCGTTTGGCAAATATTCCACAATCCCATTTACCAATTAATGAACCAACTATTAGTATCATAGAGGGAATTTGTGAACAAAATTGTGAAATAAATGATAGAAATCTTGCTAGATTAACTCAAAATTAAATTAAACAGGTATTAAAAAAAAAAAAAACAGGATATATACTCTATATTTATATGTGTGTGTGAAATGAAAATATACTGAAAAACATATAATGTTTTCTTCACCTGGAAATAATAAATCGTCCCCTAAACCACAAATTGAAATAGAATCTCCAAAAAATGGAGAAAACAATAATAACAAACATAACAAATTAGAAAACCTTTTCAATGATTTTAAAAAACAAATAAAAACAGAAGATTTAATTTTTTTTAATTTGGATGATTCGACTTTATTAAATTTAGAAAGTGTATGTAAAATTATTAAAAAATAATTTTTTTTTATAAAATATATAAAAATAAATAGTATAAAATAAATGTCCAGTTCAACTAGGAGTCAATTAATTGTTTTTAATTTCCAAAATCGTAATGGAAAAGAAAAATATTTCCAAATAAGAATTTCAAAAACATATTCAACTGGAAATTTTAATAAAAAGTTTTTCCCACTGTTAACAGTAAAACAAGAAATACCACTAAGATTGTTAATTCATTACTATATTTCACTTAATATATTTACAGGAGAGGGATTAGGATCAGTAAAAAAAGGGGGAATTAATTATGGATTAATTAGGAGATTCAAAAGAGCCAAAGTAAGAGAAGATAGAAACAGTCCAACAGAAGATGATGAAATTCATAGAAATGTCATACAAGATAATATTGAAGATGAAGTAGACGAGATCAGTGATCCTGGTCCATCTAATGGAAATAAATCTTCTTATGGTCTACTCCAGAAGGGTGGAATAAATGCCCCCTCTCATAGAAATCTCAATTCTTCTTCTCGTCCAAGGGGTATTCAAAACAATGGTACTTATATTTTCCCTCAATCGGAATCCAATAAAAATAACTTTATAGTTAGAAAAATATATCAAATCGCTGGATTGGGCTTTCCAGGATTCAAACTGAAATTTAATACTCGTTTCTTTGACATGAAAACTTTAAAACAATATTTGTCTAAATACATTGAACAAATACCTAAAAATGAAGGTTTTTCGTTAGAATATAAATACATAATATTATATATTAGAATGTTAACAAATTTATGGACATTTTTAATGGTAAAACAAGACCGGAAGGATCAAAAGTTAATTTATAAATATCTTATTAATGAAATTGGTAAGTTAAGAAAACATATTCAATTTAACAATAAAAAGTATATAGATAATAATAGCTTATACATGGTAAATTTTATTGAAAAAGCAAACATGTATAGTAGTGAATTATTTTACAAATTTGTTAGAAAATTGACGGACACTGTAATTTGTGATCATGATATCAAAGAGATCAATTCTAGAGATGCCACTAAATTACACTTCAAATTACTTACTGTGTTTGATTCACTAACTGCTGCTACACATCAACAGGCAGTAGTAGGTTTACAGAAATATATTTTGTACAGTGCATTAGACTATGATAATGCATCTTCCCAAAAAATGAATACTAATAATATTAAGTATAATTTCAGATATGCTAAGATCAATAGAGAGACTTGTGAAATTAATGACACTGATATCCATAGAAATATGGGTGATGATGATGATGAAGATTCTGATAATAATGTTGATGTTGATGGTAGTGGGGATACCCAAGGTCCCTTAGTAATTTTAAAATGTCGAAAAATTAGAAAGAAAGATAAATAAACTTTACTTATTATTTCCTCAAAGTTGAAGAGAATTAGTGACCCTTGCTCTTGAACCAGTACCAGTGCCAGTGCCAGGGGCAGATGGGTGAGGGATGGATGACTGATGATGGGTAAAGAGTGATAATTGTATGTATGACCTGGGTATGGTTTTCCGGTATTCCATGATAATTTAAGTTTTTTTTTTATTCCTAAAATGAATATATATTGTAACCTTACATACTATATATTAAGTAAACGGTTTATTCAAAACAATATTATTTCAAGACATGGCTATCAATACAGATCAGATAACAATTAAAATTTTAGATTTATCACCTGACATGATACAATTTAAAATAGAAAATATAAATTTAGCTCTAGTAAATGGATTGCGGCGGATTTTTATAGCTGAGACTCCTACTATAGCCATTGATTGGGTTCAAATTAAAAAAAATACAACTATATTAAGTGATGAGTTCATTATTCATCGTCTAGGTCTAATTCCAATACCTTCAGATGAATTCATTAATAAATTAAAGATTCCATGGAAATGTCAATGTATTAACTTTTGTACGAAATGTGCAGTAGAATTTATTTTGGATGTTAAATGTCGTGATGACAAACAATACCTCATAACAACATCTGATATAATACCATCTTTTCACAAAGAAATCCCAATTCCTTTGGTTAAACTTAATAATGGACAAGAATTATGCTTAAAAGCATATGCTATCAAGGGGATTGGCAAAAACCACGCCAAATGGAATCCGACAATTAATATAGATTTTGATTGCTGTAACAACACTTCTTCTTATTTTCTGGAAGATTGTAATAAACGAAAACAATTTTATTTCAATATTGAAAGTTCAGGTGCATTAAAGCCTGAAAATATTATGCTAATAGGCCTAGAAACTTTAAAAAACAAATTAACCTTCTTATTGGATAAATTTAAATGTTAATACTGTAAATAGAATACCAAACCGGGGTGTGTGTGTGTGTGTGTGTGTGTGTATGTGCCCCCCCAAAAAAAATGGAATAATAAATGATCAAATATTTATTTTGCTTTTAATTATTCAATAAATGCATTAAGACAGAAATTATTGAGCAAGAAATTGATTAGAAAAATTTAGTTTTTATTAAATCATATTTCGTTTTAACCTGATTAGAGTCGTTTAATTCTATATCTTCATTTAATGTATAAGATGAGAAGTTATTATAAATCCAAATGAAAAGTGCTAAACTTATCAAAAAAATAGGAATTATAATAATAAAAATAAGAACAGTCGAATTGATATTGATTGTTTCTTGTGTGTCATTTGGTATAGTTGAGTTGGTGGTTTCTTCTTTGGGAGTTTCTTCTGTTATTTCTAAAGTTGACTGGCTTTCTTCGGTTGTTGGTGGGGTGGTTGCCTTAATAATTATTATTTCTTCGGTTGAGACAACTGTATATGTTTTCGTCGCTGTATCATTTTCCCATGGTGGTGGTGTTGTGGCCATGGCCGGTCTTTCTTGAGGGGTTGTCGAGGGAGGAGTGGTTTCTGTTTCATCATCATAGGTGTAGTCATTTTCTGATGATGTTGTTGCCTGGCTTTCTTGAGGGGTAGATGCTGTCGTCTCCTCGTGGGTTTCATTTGTTGTGGTTGTGGTTATAGTTGTTGTCGAAGGAGGAGTGGTTTCTGTTTCATCATCATAGGTGTAGTCATTTTCTGATGATGTTGTTGCCTGGCTTTCTTGAGGGGTAGATGCTGTCGTCTCCTCGTGGGTTTCATTTGTTGTGGTTGTGGTTATAGTTGTTGTCGAAGGAGGAGTGGTTTCTGTTTCATCATCATAGGTGTAGTCATTTTCTGATGATGTTGTTGCCTGGCTTTCTTGAGGGGTAGATGCTGTCGTCTCCTCGTGGGTGTCGTCATTTGTTGTGGTTGTGGTTATAGTTGTTGTCGAAGGAGGAGTGGTTTCTGTTTCATCATCATAGGTGTAGTCATTTTCTGATGATGTTGTTGCCTGGCTTTCTTGAGGGGTAGATGCTGTCGTCTCCTCGTGGGTGTCGTCATTTGTTGTGGTTGTGGTTATAGTTGTTGTCGAAGGAGGAGTGGTTTCTGTTTCATCATCATAGGTGTAGTCATTTTCTGATGATGTTGTTGCCTGGCTTTCTTGAGGGGTAGATGCTGTCGTCTCCTCGTGGGTGTCGTCATTTGTTGTGGTTGTGGTTATAGTTGTTGTCGAAGGAGGAGTGGTTTCTGTTTCATCATCATAGGTGTAGTCATTTTCTGATGATGTTGTTGCCTGGCTTTCTTGAGGGGTAGATGCTGTCGTCTCCTCGTGGGTGTCGTCATTTGTTGTGGTTGTGGTTATAGTTGTTGTCGAAGGAGGAGTGGTTTCTGTTTCATCATCATAGGTGTAGTCATTTTCTGATGATGTTGTTGCCTGGCTTTCTTGAGGGGTAGATGCTGTCGTCTCCTCGTGGGTGTTCATTTGTTGTGGTTGTGGTTATAGTTGTTGTCGAAGGAGGAGTGGTTTCTGTTTCATCATCATAGGTGTAGTCATTTTCTGATGATGTTGTTGCCTGGCTTTCTTGAGGGGTAGATGCTGTCGTCTCCTCGTGGGTGTTCATTTGTTGTGGTTGTGGTTATAGTTGTTGTCGAAGGAGGAGTGGTTTCTGTTTCATCATCATAGGTGTAGTCATTTTCTGATGATGTTGTTGCCTGGCTTTCTTGAGGGGTAGATGCTGTCGTCTCCTCGTGGGTTTCATTTGTTGTGGTTGTGGTTATAGTTGTTGTCGAAGGAGGAGTGGTTTCTGTTTCATCATCATAGGTGTAGTCATTTTCTGATGATGTTGTTGCCTGGCTTTCTTGAGGGGTAGATGCTGTCGTCTCCTCGTGGGTTTCATTTGTTGTGGTTGTGGTTATATTTGTTGTCGAAGGAGGAGTGGTTTCTGTTTCATCATCATAGATGTAGTCATTTTCTGATGATGTTGTTGCCTGGCTTTCTTGAGGGGGTAGATGCTGTCTCCTCATAAGTATCATTGGTTGTTGTGGTCACGCCGCGCCGCTCGAGAACACGCCCACGCAGCCTAGCGTCTACCAAAGGGACGGAGATACGCCTGTCCGAGCTGTCCGAGCTCGGTTCAGAACAGTTGGCCGGACAGAGCGGACGTCCCCGACCTTCACCTCGCCCGCTTTCTTGAGGGGTAGATGCTGTCTCCTCATCAGTTACATTGGTTGTTGTGGTTGTTATTGTTGTTGTTGTTAAGGGTGGCGTAGTTCCTATCTCTTCATCTGAAGTTGACGGGCTTTCTTGAGGGGTGGATGCTGTCTCCTCATCAGTATCATTTTCTGTTGATATTACTACCAGTCTTGGTTTGGCTGTTGTTGAGTTGCTAATAAGAGGTTTAGTTATCTTTTTCTTTTTAGTTGTTGTTGTGTTGTAAGCTGCTCTCTCATTTTCTGAAGTTATCATTAGTGAGACAAATGTAGATGTTTCCGTCACTGTAACATTTTCCCATGATGTTAGAGGGGCTGTTGATGTTTTCTCATTTCATCCGTTACAATTAAGTGGGAAGTTGTAATTGGTGTAGTTGTGTTTTTCTTTTTGGACCACATACAACTTTTGGTAAATCCAACTATTAATATGAGTATTAGCACATTCATTTTCTTTTAGTGTCAGGAAAAGGTTGATATGTGAATCGATCAAAATTCACAGAAGAAATGAAATAAATTTGCTGCGATTTACTATATTTATATGGTCCACTAGGAAAATCGAGCACAAGACACTGCCAGGGTAGCAGGCTGTCACAAACCCCGTTAACAGCACTAGCCTGTGTGAGAGAGAGACACACACACACGTCCGCTCTCTCCGGGAGGCAGCGTGCCACTGTAAAGAAAAGGAGCCGGAGGATCATTTTTTATCTCCTCTCTCCATGGTGTTGGTGCCGGAAGCACTCAACTATCTTTTAATATCAAATCATGTTTGCTCCCAGTATGTGATTTACCTACCAATTTCAGAAGATTTTCGCAAATTTTTTAGGCTAATTTCCTTACAAACGGTGATTTACTAAAAAAAAAAAAAAAAATAGAATTTAGTTTTGTTAAAAAAAAAAATATAGCATATTGGAATAATACAAAAATCTATTAATTTCTTTTAATAATTTTTAGTTTTACATTATCATTTTTAATGTATAATTTCTTATTAGAACATATTAAGGAAATTTAATGCTGCTTCCTCTTGATTTTCATAATTAATACAATTCTCCTCTTCATTTAATTCTCCAACTAAAGGAGCTACTATTTTACTATTTTCCACATCTAAATTACACTTCTCTGCCTCTTTAAAATCGTCCTCATTAACTTTTTTCTCAATTTTTATTCGTTTGAATGGTGGTTCTTCAGCTGTGACACTTCCATTACATATAGGTTCTTCTACCTGAACTTCATCTATTACTTTAGAAATAATATCTTTATATTTGGGCATTAGTTTCTTCCTAATGCTATTATTAGTTAAAAGAATTTGTTTAATTGCATCAGAGGCTTGATTTCGGATATTGTTAGCTGGGACATCTGAATAAAAAACAGAATCTAAATTACGTAGATACAGAATTATTTTGTTATTAAAAACTCCAATTTCAGATAAACCAAATGAAATTAAAGCATTAACAGGACACGGAGATTCTCTAATTTCAACAAAGGTTTCACTTGAGTAAGGGATTCGGTTACGACCAATCCCATATATTTTAGAATTTTTGATGTAAATATTTCCTAGCGGCGAACCCATGTAAACTTCATCTTCTTTAGAGTTGGCCACAAAAGGACAAAATTGAACACCTAAATTTATACGTTGACGCAAACACTCGTTCTGAAATTGTGGCTGTTTTTGTATAAGTATTTCATTACATTTTAAAGAACATTGTTTATCTTTATGACCATCTATATACATTGATGCGCTCCAGATTTTACCCTGGGAAGGTTTATCAATTTTTAATGCCTCAGCTATTGGTTGGATTAGATTTTCTTCAAATATTTTCTGAATATCTTCACCGAATTCAATATTTCCAATCTTATTAGGTACTAAGGCAAATTTTGTTCCTCCCGAAACTATAAAACATTTGACCTTCCAACAACTTAACGGTTAAGCTAGTTAAATAATCATTATTAATTCTATAATATTTCATGTTGTTTTGGTTATTTGCCTTGATTTTTTCTTCAAATACAGAACTACCGAGTTTTTCATATTGTTCTTTAAATTTAGTTAATTTCTCTAAAATATTGTTTTTATTCAACTCTCTTAAATTTTCGATGGTTATCAATTTTTTGTGAATATTGGGTGGCTCATTGGGAAGTATATAATAATTCGAACTTGAAGCTTTGTTCAGCATTTCTGCAATAATTTCCATAACCTCTTCATCTTCGTTGATGAAGTTGAGGGTGCTATAATACTTTTCTTCCATTTGAAGTTGAGGGGGAGGAGGGTGAGATTGATAAATTCCATCTGTAGTCGTTGGTTGGTGATATATTGAGGTTGCATTTTTTGCCTGAATTATTGTTTGTTGTTGCTGTAGTTGTGTTGTTGCTGCTGGTGGATAGGTAGGAGAAGGTAAATATTGACCATAATATCCTGAGGTATTCATTGTATGAAAGAGTCAAAATGATATAATGAGTTATGAACTTTTGATATCCTAATTATATACTGACTGACTTTTAAAAAAAAAAAAAATATATATATATATATATAACTTTTAATAAAATGTATAATATGAATTTTCTGCCAATGTGTCTCGCCTTATGGCGACAAATGGTAATATAATTAACCACCGATCATCATCATTATCTATCTTATTTTGTTTATTTTCCATAATTATATCATACATATCACACTCCAAACTATAAACAAAAATAAAAAAGGCTAACATCTCTTCGAAACAGTTAGAATTTAATGTGAATAAAATGTCTGTATTATTAATATTGCTACTATTCACCATTGAGATCGTTGGTACCAAATGTGTCAGTTTGCTTACATTACCAGAAAGAAAATGTGATATATTTTTTAAATTGTTAAATTTTCGACATTGAGCATCAGAATCTAGAGTCACCCACATTTTTCTTTTGGTCTTATCATAATGAAAAGTTGTACGTAAAATAAAATTACATTCAGATTTTTTTTTCTTATTCCTATTATTATTATTATTATTATTATTATTATTATTATTATTATTATTATTATTATTATTATTATTATTATTATTAGTAGTAGTAGTAGTAGTAGTAGTAGTACTATACCACCATTTATGTTTTCTAGTCAAAGATGACATATAAAATTTTGAATTTTCTAAACACTCGTAATGAAATGAGGGCCATATTGAAGTTATTTCAATGCAAGGAATATTTAACAAAAGCTCACAGGCACTCAGATTACAAACTCTATAACCATGTGCAACATGTTTTTCATACAGCTGATATCTTTCATTTTTTTGATAATCCAAGCTTAAGTTTTCTATACTATATTGAGACGCATTTTCTGAATCAGCAGTCTGAATAAGAGCATTAACAGTTTGGCCTATATCAGAAATTAATCCCATTAAACGATTAATTATTTGTATTTGGGGTCTATATGTAATAGCTGGACATAGACACACACTCTTGGGTAAAGTTAAAGCCCTTGGTACTAATGGTACCATTGTATAGTATGAAATATGAGTACCACCTTCTGCTGTTATTGTACCTGGATGAAGTTGCTCAATTTTAGTTCCCAAGCAATAATGAATGCAACTAGTTGATTTATACATATGAAGAGGTCGAATTTTAATGGTACTCAAAAACCGCTGGTGGTTGATCTCATCATCATTTTGATTTATTATTTGATTAAACCATTGTGTTACTTCATTTCTAATATTCTTAAAAATGTGAGCTGGGTCATTGTCCCGTAAAATCATAAGAACATGTTGCAATAAATTTGTTAAGTCACGATGATTACTAAGGTTGATACGTTTTTTATAACCACTGATTTTACATTTATTGCCAACTTGTCTTTCTTGTATAGCCATATAATGTTTTTTTTTTATTAGCACTAGAACACCAAATGCATTTTCGAAAGCTAGTTTGAGATAACATGTAGAAGGTATATCTTGTCTGAGATTAGTATTATAACGATTAGCCAATTCATCTCCAGTTCCTGCTGAACGAGATACCTTCAGAAATAATGAATCAGTGTCGCCATATAAAACTGTCGCTCCAATTCCATTTTCATCTTTAGTATAAAAATGTTGAGCCCGATTAAGATGATACCGACCATAACCAGTAACCATGCATGGGACCAGTTCATCTGCGAGTAGTTTAATGGCCGCCATTGCCCCATAAATAGAATTTACCATAATCTTAAGAGCGTTAGCTTGAGTGGTCATTCCTAATTTTTTCATAATACCTCGTTCATTTACTAATTTTTCACATATCTGACGTAATGGTGATTGAGTGTATGGTTTTCCTTCTTGGACTTTAACACTAACATAAGCAAAATAAGGATCTTCATCCATAATAAGTATATGAAATAAATTTTCATCAACTTCTGGGAGTTGACAACGTGAAATTCGAGTCACGAACCCTCGATTTAAATTATAGTCAATAATTAAACTAGGATATAATGAACAAAAATCAAAAACAAATATTGAATGAGTATTAGAAGCTAAATGTACTCCAATTTTCGGTTCAAGAACTTCAGCGCCTTTGTAAGTGTTTTTTCTACCTGTATCCAAATGATCCTTTTGTTCGATGGAATGTCTAGCGTATCGATTTTGTGGAAGAATACGACCTATTTCCCATTGAGATTGTGAATAACAGTTTACTTTATTAATGAGATGTTCGTCAATAGGAGCCGTATAAATTGAATTAAGTAAATTTATAAGGTAACGTCTCACAATAGCTGTAGAACTGGCACCAAGACAATGGTATGGGTCAAGGTCGCCCATACGAGATAAACCCATTGTAATTCTAATAGTATTAAGGTGCCCATTCAATTGAGTGACCAGATCCACATCTACAGTACAATAATCTAGAAAATTTTCAAAAAAAAAACTATCCGGTTCCTCTCCATTGTCCTCTAAATTTTTATACATTTTATTTATAGCTACAATATTAAAATCTACTTTATTGCGGCCCAGTATAGCTTCTGCACAAGCATCTAAACTATCAGAAGGTGGTTCAAGAAACTTACCAACTGGAAAATTTTTTTTACGGCAAATCATAACATCTACATCTAAAATCCAAGGTGGAGTCATATGGGGTACGGTTCTCATATCACAATATGACTTTAAAGTGTAAGTGTGGAAAAATAAATGTCCAGGTAAAAGACCATGAAATAGTGCTCGTTTGAAGAGGAATGGATGGTCGTATCCATCAGTGTTATAACCAGTAGCAAAAATATGTTGAGGTTTGCTTAGTAACTCCAAAGATCGAGAAAGAGTTTGTTTTTCTGAAGAAAAGATTCTCAACATGGATCGAAATTCCTTGTTTAGTTATCATGGAAAATTCTCTATTTTTGTTTTGAGAATTTGGATAATATACAACCAAAAGGGTATTTATGTCACTTAATTCAGTTGGATATTGGGCATTCATTACAGTTGCTGTCTGAAAAGAAGTAGCAACTAACCTATCATTTGAACTATCCCCTAGAGGAATGGCACCAGTTAAATCATGCCGACTAGTTTCTATATCAAATGAGAGGATCCGATATGGTGGAAAAAAGTTGTCGATATCCCCACTCACAAAAACAAGTTGATTGTCATGTACTTTAAATAAACCCCTAGATTGAAATTTTGGATTGTGTCGTCGTTCACAGTCAAAATAACATTGGTATGAATTAAAATATTTACCCATAGCATTAATACCAAATGGATGATAGTTATATTTTAGAAAGTTAAAGAGATCCATACACCTACGATAACCTTTACAAAAAACGCGAGCGGCGTAACCTCGATATTTTTCCAATTGCAAATCTTCCAATGAGGCTTCGCCCATAATCAAATGACCACTCTGACTATGTTCAGCTTCAAGAGTATAATAATCTATCAGCCCACAATTATACAAAAATATCATAGAACGATCAAATAGTTCACGTTGTTGTGTAACTAAAACTAAGTGATCAAAATTTGATGCATCAAAAATTACTCGTATAGGGTCTTGTGGTACTATATTTTCACGATTTAAACCACTATCTTGAATTTGACTTTGAGGCACTGGAATCCCATAAAATTCTTGTTCTTCAACATTCCATGAATATATCCACACATAATCTAGCATGGATAATTCAACTAGTTTGGGTTTCATATTTAAGTTTACAAGAAGAGAAAGGTAGAAGAAGGATAAATATACTGTCATATATTTTTTTATTTTTTTTTGTTCTTGTATTATAATACTATAATATTCTTCTGCCATATAAATATAACACAATTAGTTTTTTATATAGTGAAACATTTTACATTTGTTTAATCAATTTCATCATTACTTGACTTGATGATAACACTTTCAAATAGTACAGTCAACATTTTTAGGTTGTCACTATTTAATGACTTTGCATGTTGATGAATTATATCTGTTATTCTAATGAATGATATTGATTTATTGTCAGTCATTAAATAATCCTTAACCCATTTATTTTTCTCGGGAGAGAGATTGGGAAAAATAATATGGATTAAAAATGTATTTGAACAGAGTGTTATTTGGTAAAAAACATCTAATTCTTTATAATCTAATTCTTTATCGTTTTCTATAAATAAAATTTCTAGATCAATATTAGCAGTTGTTTGTTTATCATGATCTTTCTTTTTCAACTTTTTTTTTTTTGTTTTTGTTTTTTTCTTCTTCTTCTGCAAATCCATTATTAATGCCAAATGGGACAGTTAAGAGTTATTTAATTTCTGCATAATGAACACCACACCATCTTTAACTGTAAAAAAAAAAAAAAAGGAAATTACCATAATTTATTAGAAAAATTGACTATTTCATAATGAAAGTATATCATTTCAGAGAAAAATGAGGCAAAAAAAAAAAAAAAAAGGACAGTTCAATAATTTGAAAATTAAATTTAATTAATTAACACTTTTCTGAGAACTTCATTTGGATTTACGGGAAGATTTATTTAAGTGCTTGTCGGATCACGACTTACATTTACGGACTGTGTTATAGTGGGTATATACTACTCCATCGACTTGGGGTTTGTATGAATATGTTTGCCATTAAATTTCTTGTTTTCTCTAATAGGCACTACAGTGCCTATTTGAGAAAACGGTAATGTATTGTAATTTGAAGGAGAGACTATTGAATTGGTGACACAACGTGGGTAATCGCGCACTCCACACACTCTTGTGTTGGCCGCGATCATGATTCTACATTTATATCCATATGTCTATGTAGAGAATTTTATTCCGAACACTATACAAACCAAAAAAAAAAAACGGTTAACTTGAAAAACATGAGCAAATTAAAAAAAAAATTATGCTCATGGGTACAATCACAACAGTGTTGTCGCTGCTGAAATCACGGCTAACGCTTCGCCCAGTTCCTACACTCGTGTGGAACATTAATTAGACATTGATAGGCATATGTCTGGGTGGGGAATTTTATTGTGAGTTCCGTCATATCAAAATAAGCGCTGTAGGATGACTGTGAGGTTGGTAACAAACGAAAGAGTATGAACATTTTGGGTGTTACGGCGAGTCATCTTCGTCTTTATTTACTTCGTGGTGGGATAGCAAATGCTTTGGTGACATTCACTTTTTTGTGCACTAAAGTGTTTTAAACCTTTAATAATCAAATATATGACAAAAGGATAATAATAATAATAATAATAATAATAATAATAATAATAATAATACAACTTTAATCTTACTGTGAATCCTCCAGAAGTAGGACGACCAGTATGTTGCTTATTGATTGGTCAAAAGATAGATGGATACTGAATGTGTTGTGGAGCGGTGGGTGTGTGTGGCTGGGAGCAGGTTGAGCACGATGTGGATGAGGCACACTGGAGCCACAGACTGAAGGTCTGACGGAGGGCTCAGGGTGCTACTCTCCCGGTGGAGAGAAGTGGTGGGGGGGGGGGTTCTTAATTTATATGACATTATGTCTCATTGTTCGTTGTTGCTAGTGAGAAAGCAAATGTTTTTCATTAGTTTGGGAGTTGACTCCTTTCCCTTTTACCCATTTAATCAACCAATATAGATTTCTGAGCCTACTGGGTTTTATTTATCATATCTACAGTTTAAACTGTGTATGAAGTCAATTTATAAACTAGCACCACATCCTAAATAATTTCATTCACTCTCTCATTCACTCTCTCTCTCATTCACTCTCTCTCTCTCTCTCTCTCTCTCTCTCTCTCTCTCTCTCTCTCTCTCTCTCTCTCTCTCTCTCTCTCTCTCATTCACTCTCTCTCTCTCTCTCTCATTCACTCTCTCTCTCTCTCATTCACTCTCTCTCTCTCTCTCATTCACTCTCTCTCTCTCATTCACTCTCTCTCTCTCTCATTCACTCTCTCTCTCTCTCTCATTCACTCTCTCTCTCTCTCTCTCTCTCTTTCTCATTCACTCTCTCTCTCTCTCATTCACTCTCTCTCTCTCTCATTCACTCTCTCTCTCTCATTCACTCTCTCTCTCTCTCGTTCTTCTTTTCTTTTCTTTTCTTCCACTAAAATTAAACTAAATTATAAAATATCTTCCAGACAGTCAGCAGCGAGAATTCCACGTGGTGTATAAATTCTACCGTCATAACCACAAATAAGTAAACAAGTACAATACAATAGTTTTATATAAGCATATCCATATAGAGCTATGTCTTTATTAGATGCATCACGTGACAGTTGGGCCATTTTAATAAAGCTTTGACGGTTCATTCCTTCAAGAAAACTTTGATGAGCTCGTTCATTTATTTTGCCGACAATCTGCCATAAATGATCGATTGAAAAACGAGATGATTCAGACTGAATCATACATTTTATAGTATTATTATTACTTACACTAGGAAATATTTTTTCAACAAAATCAACATAGGATGGTGTAGGTTGACGAATAAACTGTAGTAAATCATTATAAGATATCGAAAAAACTTTTTGAGTTTTAGTTATTTTATGACAAATCTTTCTAAGATGAATGAATATATCATATGCTCTCGAGGAAGATTCAGTTATAGCTAAACGATACAGAGCTCCATGAATTTCATTTCTATTAAGACCATATAGGTAATATAACATTAAAATTTCATCATGATCAAAAGCTAAACGTAGACTACCTGGTAAGACAAAATTTGTACGAGGATGGAAAAGAATAACGGCTTCAGCTTCAGAAGCCACATTATGACTTACTGGAATAACTTGCATGGCATCACCATCGAAGTCGGCATGATTACCATGCACAATGCTAGTGGGGATAGCCATGACTGGATAGATCCAAAAAGCTTTCACCCGATGTAAGGTAAAATTTCTATCATCAAGTGTAGGATAACGGTGGGCAAGAACATAACGTGGACAATCTAGTCGTCTCCATACACTAATAGGAAGAATACATTCATCTGGTTCAAGTTCATTACAGGGGGTAATAATGACGCGGGCTGAACCAATGTATCGTTTATTGTGTCCATGTTGACGTATAGAAGAAAATTTACCACTTTTCATTCGACTCAACACTGATCCATAACTCGTTTTAACTTTACTCATATTTACACTAGGATCTGAAATAAGTTTTTTGTAAAACGGCAATGATCGTTGATGATTCATAAGGAAGGCTAAAGGTGGAATTAACCGGTGAATTCCATTCGATAACTTTATATGCACACTATAATTAAGTTCATTAGGATCATTTCTTAATTCAAATTGTGATTGGGTTGTAAGTCGCTCAAATAATATTCTTGGGTTTCTAAAGAGGAATTTATCATGAGTGTTATTATTATCTGCTTTTGATGAGCTATTTCCTTGCCAAATATGATTAAGGTAAATTCTAAATTCAGCATATGAATGTTCATATTTTGTTTGGCATGCTTTACATTGCCATCCACCTGTTGTTGGACGAAAAATACGGTTTCTCACTTTAAGATAACGAAAAATAGCATTAGAAAGACCCTGGACTGAATTTGCATTTGGGAATACACTTGATAATAATTTTTCATGGGGTTTGAAAATTAAATGACATTGAGAGCACTTTATAAAACGAGGATAACTATCATTTAAGTTTCTAGTTAAAACTTTATAATTACTCATGTAACGTTTAAATTTATTTCGATCAATACAAATTACACAATTTACAAAGTAACAACTAGGACAGATTGACTGACTAAATGCTATGAAATATTTTAGATCTGTCTTAACCAGTTGGTTTGTTAATTTAGATATTCGTATATACTTATACGATATATTTTCATTTCCAATATTTTGTTTTCCTTTCATGTTGCTTTCAAAATTAGTAGATTTAGATTTAATGTTGCAAATATTTAATACAATGTCATCATAAGTTTCTAATGAAATATTTAATGGTTTTATTATATAATATGATTGTTGTTTTTGTCCCAATTGGGAAATTGTTTTACCCATGAAAGCTTTTTCGATATTTAATGATGTATTTTTATATCCCCTAATAGGCATTAACCATTTGTAAGAGGTCATTATAGTGAAAGAGTGTTAGTATTTATGAAAAAAATATTACATCGCGTTCCTATATAAAGTACAGTACCCTTCCTTCTGATATTATTTATTCTCTGACTCCCAAACCTTACAATGGTTAGGAAGAATCCCACTCAAACTAAAACTTCAGCATCAGTTATGGACATGGCAACAATTGCTAATCAACCTGAAGTGGTTGAATTAACTAACAAGAAACAATCACGCAAAAGGAAATCACAATCTCCTAATGCTCTATATCGTAATTTAATGATTATTAATGAAGAACAGGAAGACGAAAAATATTTAATTACATACAATTCAGGTAATAGGAAACTGAAAACCAAGGAAGAAATTATCCAAAAAGTGGATGAAACTTTTCATGTATTTAAAGAAAGTCAAAGAGAAGAAAGTAAATACCGCATCATTGCAGGGCATGAAGATAAAAAAATGGACAAATGCGAAAGTATTTTGATTAAGTTTTATAAAAAAACATTGCCACCATCAATTCCAAATATACCCATTCCCGAAGTTGTGGTAATGGAACCTGATGAAGGAAAAGGAAAAGAAATTTCGGCTTCAGAGTTATCAGTAGAAGAATCATCGCAAGCATTTATATCTCCATCTCCATCAACATCCACAGCAAAAACAGACGCTAACCTTATCCAAGATCCATTATGTTCCTCAGAAAAAGTTGTTTTTAACACCCCTCCATCTTCACCATCACCATCATTTCCTTAGGTACTTAAATGACTGCCACCACCACCACCACCACAACAACCACCACCAACTCCAACTTTATCCACCCCCCCCCCCCCAAAAAAAAAAAAAATGTGGTAATAGAACAGATGATGATGGAAAAGAAGAAAAAGAAGTACTATATATCTCATATCCTTGTTCCATTTTGATCACCATCATAATTCCCTTAGAAACTTAAAATAGAATATTAAAAAAATTGTATAAACTATATGAATTATAAATTTATAATAACCACCATAATATAATAAACAAAAATATATAACTTTTTTTTTTTTTCCTAATATATATATATAGCTTACCATTTCATTCACTATAATTTAGTTCAACATGTTGAAGAACAAAATAGACATAGGACAGATTACATCACTATATCAACCTCCTCCAGATGGTTGTTATGCTGGTGTTGTTGTTGATAGTATATTTAAACATAGAAAACTGACAATAATGAAGAATATTGAAACTATTTTAAAAAGTCTTAATTATCAGCTTCTCTATTTACCATCAAAAAGTAATGAGAATAATGGCACTTATGATGATCTATTAGAGATGTTAGAGATACTTCCACCCAAACTACCAATATGTACCAATTCCTTTCTTGTTATTTATGTGACGCGTGGTAATGCAAATGGATACAATGAAGACGAAGAGTTACTAAATGTACCTCATTATAATAGTTCACCTCTAAATATCAGGCGGCTAGTCGAACAATTTGAAAATGAAATTAACCGGCCCAGTCTTCAAAAAACATATATATTTATTGTGGTTACTGACAACAGTAGCAGCAAAAAAGACTCCTCAGAATCCTCTTCCTTTGTATCTTTTTATACAAAAGCTAACACTAATGTAATGTATGTTAGAACAGAGACATCAACCACATCTTGTTTAGACAAAATACTCCTAATGAATGCTGACCTAAGATCTATTGTATCAATTATTTTAGGGGAATTAAATTCTCTGTAACACTGTTATGAATATGAGAATATATATCGCTGGGAGTTGAATTTTCCAACTGACATAAATTATCAGACAGCTTACTGGGACGAATATTAATGTAATAATGTTGTCGACATTGTGGACATGGAACAATAATGGGCAACAGGCTAGGATAGCTATTTATAACATATGCTATGTTGGAATCTTTTCTAAACCGATCATCTTTCTGGCTATATTTGGCCAGTGTGTGGAATATTCGCCAATAAAATGGGCCCCAAAATTTTGTACCCATACGCTGAGGCAAAGGATATGTTTTTGTGGTAGCTGTCGTATAATGCAATGAACCGGGTGGAAATTTAGATGTGGCTGTTGAAATGAAAGATAATTCGCCTTCAACAAGAGGTACTGCCCCATCAGCTTCTAGTTTATTCAGAAGATCTACCAAATTTGAAACTCCATTAATGCGAAAGTTTGTCTGAAAAAGTTGTTGTAAATATTTTAAGCGACTGATATTATTTATTATATAGGTTTCTAAAGCAAAGAATGAAGGCTTAATTTTATATTTATTATTATTCTTAATTTTACTGTTAATAATAGACTGGGCCTCGAATAAGAAAATATTATGAAGTTCCTTGGGACTTTTTAGTTGGATACCATTATTATCTCTGTCATCATCACCATCTTCATCATCTACATAAACCACCATATTGACGACTGTTTGAAGTGTATATAAAAAGGATGAAATTAAGATATTATTGGCGGACTGAATAGTTGATGAGTTGGTTTGATAAGAAGGGTTTAGAGCTTGAATGTAATAATCTAAGATTATTGAAAACGTATATAATATAAATGTTGGTAAACATAAAATGGCTGGAAATTTTACGTTCCTTTTATTATCAAAAAACAGTTTATAATTGAAAAGACACTGCTGTTGCTGCTGCTTTTCCATTTTTTGTATTTCTCTAAAAACAATATTAATGTTTTAATGATAATTTGTACATGACCCTGGTAACGGGAATATCTTGAGGTTATATTGAGATGATTTGGGGTTATTTAGTGTTCCCGTGACCGGATCCTAGTTAGACCAAGCCGCCAGTGACAGCTGATTAACTCCTAGGTACCTAATTACTACTAGGAATCAGGGGCATCAGGGTGAAAGAAACTCTACCTAATGTTTCTCGCGGGCACCCAGGATTTCGATCCAATGTGCGGTCAACTCAGCTGAGCAGAACAATTTTATTTCGTTAATTTAGATATGAAGGTGGAGTATTTTGGAAAAAGTTTTTTTTTTGTTTTGAATTATCCTAAATAAAAAACAATAAGCAATGACTGTATTTTTAATAATAATATTATTCTTTATAACAGTTATAATAATTATTTATTTATGTAAAGAGGAGAAAGAGGAAGAGACAAAGGAATAGATACAGCAGGTGGAAGTGTAAGTGGCAGTGAAGGAGGAGGTGAAAGAACAGATGCAGGTGGTAGAGGAAGTGAAGGAAGAGGAGGAGGAGGTGAAAGAACAGATGCAGGTGGTAGAGGAAGTGAAGGAGGAGGAGGAGGAGGTGAAGGAACAGATGCAGATGGAAGAGGAAGTGAAGGAGGAGGAGGAGGCGACAAAGGAACAGATGCAGGTGGAAGAGGAAGTGAAGGAGGAGGAGGAGGCGACAAAGGAACAGATGCAGGTGGAAGAGGAAGTGAAGGAGGAGGAGGAGGTGGTGGCAAAGGAACAGATGCAGATGCAGATGGAAGAGGAAGTGAAGGAGGAGGAGGAGGTGGTGGCAAAGGAACAGATGCAGATGCAGATGGAAGAGGAAGTGAAGGAGGAGGAGGAGGAGGCGACAAAGGAACAGATGCAGGTGGAAGAGGAAGTGAAGGAGGAGGAGGAGGTGGCGACAAAGGAACAGATGCAGATGGAAGAGGAAGTGAAGGAGGAGGAGGAGGTGGTGGCAAAGGAACAGATGCAGATGCAGATGGAAGAGGAAGTGAAGGGGGAGGAGGAGGTGGCGGCAAAGGAACAGATGCAGGTGGTAGAGGAAGTGAAGGAAGAGGAGGAGGAGGTGGCGGCAAAGGAACAGATGCAGATGCAGATGGAAGAGGAAGTGAAGGAGGAGGAGGAACAGATGCAGATGGAAGAGGAAGTGAAGGAGGAGGAGGAGGAGGAGGTGAAGGAACAGATGCAGATGGAAGAGGAAGTGAAGGAGGAGGAGGAGGAGGTGGTGAAGGAACAGATGCAGATGGAAGAGGAAGTGAAGGAGGAGGAGGTGGTGGCAAAGGAACAGATGCAGATGCAGATGGAAGAGGAAGTGAAGGAGGAGGCAAAGAAATTCTTCAAGGCCTATTACAATCTTCTTCAATTAGTCAAATAGAAAATTCTGTGCCTCAGGAACTGGTACAATTCTCTATGACTCAAACAGGGAAACAATACAACAGGAAATCAATTTTAGAATCACTATTCTTCCCTTTTATTGAGGAAGATATAAGAATAAAAACAGGTTTTTTCATTGTTCCTACATTACCATTATCATATAATCTTAAGAATAAATTTGAAATTGAAAATACCATAGTAAAACCTTTTAATACCTTTCTTATTAATTATAATAATGCTCACAAATATTGGCATAATAGTGAATCTTTTCACATAAATAAAATATTGCAAAATTGTGTATATGATAAAGGATATTATTCCAAAAACCCAATTGTTTTAATATTTCCATGGAATATTTCAGATAGTGTTGACGTTACTGATTTCAGTGAAATACGAGATGTCCAGTTAAATAATCATATAGAATTCAATACGAGTAAGATCACAAAATGAATCCAAACCAATTTACATGAATAGACTCTGGATATCATGTACCCATGCAGCCAGTCAAGATTTATTTATACAGGGATTTTCAAAATATGATTTCCCAATGGAAGAAGATTCATTACCGCCATTTGTGGTAATGAAACTTGAACTTCAAGAGGGTAACAATGAAGTGGAATTTAAAATTGAGACAAGGAACATTATATTTAAAAATATAAAATTGAACATTAAGGTAGAGGGGTCTGAAGATATGGATATGGTAGAAGAGGTGGAGGGAAAAAAAGGAGAAACTGGAGAAGGAACCACCATTTTCATATAATCCCAATAGACCATTATATACTACTACAGTTCGTTCTCTTCTTTCCTTCCTTCAAAAATATCAATTATCCTCCTCTCTTTTTTGTTTTTTAATGATGGTAAAATTATCATATTATTTTTAATAAACTTGAATCCAATTCAAATTTCTATAAAAGTTATGATACAAAAAATCTAAATAATAGAACAAAATGAAGGAAAGTAGTCATGTACCTATGCCAAATATCAGGATGAGATGAGATTGTTGAACCTCTCCCCCTACTCCTGGTAACCCCAAAATACTATGATGTCAACAGATGGGAGCAGACAGTAGAGAATCCAACATTTGTAAGGATTATGGGGAAATTTATTTTCTCTGTTTATTACTTCAGCCAACAACATATCCTTCAACATCGATCTTAACAGACGTCTGGAATACACCATCATACAGAGTCGTCTCTCGACACCAACCAAAAATTTGGGTATCATGAGCTTCAGGATGGCCATAATGAGGTGGAATGTAAGCTGTTAGCTAAAAATATTAATGACCTAGTTCCATTTGATAGAATTAAATTTAATATCAATGTGGAAAGTGATTAGTAATAAGAAGGAAAAGAGGACGAGGATAAGGAGGGAAAGGATGAGAAGTCAGGATTGTGTTGGGACCTTCAGTGAGTGGTCCACACTTGATTTAGTGTAAAACAGCTAATAATAATGTAATGATATAAATTATCGTTTCTCCAAATCTCAAAGTGCTTAATCTGTATTTTTTATATATATATATAAATATAATAAGAAACCAAGACTATTTTTTTTCTAAATATGAGCTTCAAAAAGGGAGGAAGATATGATGGATTTTTTCTAGTTAATAATTTAATAAAGTCTCAAGCAATTACAGCCCCCTCTATTCTACAATTTGCTGCTGCCAATTATGGTTTAGATGATTGTCTAGGTACTCGACTGCTTTTAGAAAAAAGACAAGGATTTGGTGGAAACAAATGTATAGAAAAATTTAATCTAGGAAAATATATATACCAGTCTTATCAAGAGGTCAATGAATTGGTAATTAAATTCGGCTTTGGTTTAAACTATTATTTTAACTTTAATAATAATAATAATGATAATAGGGTAAATCAACAACAATCGATTGCCATATATTCTGAAACCCAGAAAGAATGGCTTATTGCAGCTCTTGGATGCCTTAGACAACGGGTAATTGTCGTCAGTCTTCCAACAAACTTACCCCCTAAAACAATTATCAATTCTCTTTTGGAAACAGAAATTCGAATTATTATTACCTCTTGTGGACCATTATTAGCTAAACTCCAGAAGGAAATTTTACCTACTTGTCCTCAAATAGATTATGTCATTATCTTAGATGATCATATCAATAAAATAGGACCAACAGTTTCACCATATAAAACGAGTGACAATTTTAACATAATTTCATATTATAGTTTAATATTTGCCGGCCAAGAAAATGAGGATATATGTAAGGATAATATTAAATATATTGATGAGAGTGATGTGGCATTTATCATGTATACCTGTGGTACTATTGACGAACCTAAAGGAGTGAAGTTAACTCATGGTAATATTTTCTCTGCGGTATCAGCATTTTGTATTCGTGCTGATTATCGACAATTGGGGAACTTATACTTAGCATATCTTCCATTGGCTTATGTCACAGAATTAATAATTGAATTATCTTGTATTGCTATGAATATTACAATTGCCTATTCCTCACCCTCTACATTAACTAACAAAAGTCCGCAGATCTTGGAAGGATGTCATGGGGATTTTATTGAAGCTCAACCTACTTGTGTTCTTTTTGTATCCTCTATGTTAAAATATATAATGAATGGAATTACAAAAAATAATTATTCAATTTGGGATCATATAGCCTTTGAAAAAAAAAATAAACTGAAATGGATTACTCATGTTTGGGATAAATATATTTTACGGAAAATATGTGAGCAGTTTTTTGGTAATCGATTGATGACAGTTATCATTGGAGGTGATTTAATTTCAAAAGAGTCATACCAAAAGCTTCGAACGCTATTCAATTGTTCAGTAATAATAGGGTATGGTACCACAGAAACTACGGCTTGTATTACTAGCAGCAACAAAAGTGATGATGTATTACATTGTGGTGATCCTAATTATAGAGTAAAACTATCATTAATTGATTGGATTGAAGGAGATTTTAAAACGACAGATAAGCCGCATCCTAGAGGGGAAGTTGTAGTGAGTGGTCCTATGGTGGCCCGAGAATATTCAAGGATTACTGGAAAAGGAGATGATGGTGGAGATTTTTTCTTATCCAAAAGAGGTATTTGGAGTTTTAAAACTGGTGATATTGGGGAGATTAATTGTGAATCAGGAATGTTACGCATAATTGATCGTAAAATAAATTTCCAGAGATTAAAGAATGGCGAATATGTAAGTTTAGGTGAGATCGAATCTCTCCTAAAGACTCACCCTCTAATTGATAATGTATGTGTTTATGTTTATCCAAATTCTAATATAATCTTAGCTTTAGTTGTGCCATCGCCTCCTATGATTATAAAGATGAGTACCCATTTAAATATTCATTCGTCAGATGTAAGGGTACTTTGTCGACATTCCTGTATAATTAAAACCATTTTAAATGAGATTAGGGCTTATGGTAGGAAATATGGAATTTGTCATTTACCTTCAGCAGTATATCTCTGTCAATTTCCGTGGACTCCAGAATCTGGTTTGGTTTCCTTAACTTACAAAATTAGGCGGCATGTCATTTTCAAATATTATGAGGAAAAATTGAAAGCCATGTATGTGGCCCTTTTAAAATAAAAAATATAAAAGGGAATTTTAATGATTGATTATCCTCCTCCTCGTAATCTTAATACCAAGTGGAGGGTTGAATCCTTTTGAATATTATAATCACTTATAGTGTGTTGATCATCTAACTGTTTCCCGGAAAATATCAACCTCTGTTGATCTGGTGGTATACCTTCTTTATCTTGAATTTTGTTTTTTACACTTTGAATAGATTCATTAGACTCCACATCTACTGTTATTGATTTTCCAGATAAAGTTTTTACAAATATTTGCATTTTGGTAATTTGTTTATTTTTATATATATATTTTTTTAATAATAATATATAATTTTATAATAATAAAAAATATGAATGTTGAACATAACTCTTATGATTATAAAGGATATCTCAATAAATTAGAAGAGTTAAAAATGTACCAATTAAAGTTAACTTATTACTTATTTGATCAAACTAGAATATTATGTTATAATATTACTATTGAACTGGAAAACATGATTGAATATACAAAAAAAATACAAATTATAACAAGTAATATTTATGAACATAATCAATTTAGAATTCTTATGTATCTAATTAAACATAATAGGATTCCTGTTCAACTTGCATCGAGTGATGAAGAAGTATTTTCACATATTCAAAATAAAAATAAAAATACTTCTATAATTATGACTGAAAAATCTTATCATCATCTTATAGTTATGAAACATATTATTTTAAAATTATTTAAATTCCAAAAAGATCTATTTTATTATATATATGTTTTGTATTCCAAATTATTATTTATTATAAGTGGTATGGAAAATTATACGAAAATATTTAATTTTTGTATTCTAAATAATTAATGTTGTTATCCCATCTTCTACTTTTTAATATACTTTTCAATCCTTTTTTAGTATTTTTTTTATTTTTGGGTATAAAATAAATACTTTTTAGAGGGCTTCTGCTTTGGTTTGTTTTACTCACTCTATTATTTAAAATTTGATCTCTTTTGTTCTTTTTAGGTTGATTTGACCTTAAACTCGAATTTGGGGGACTATTATTCCTACTGCTACTACCACTACTACTACTACTAGTACTAGTACTAGTACTAGTACTATTTTGACGTATTTTTTTCATATTTATATTTCCACGATTTTTATTGCCTGTTATACTACTTTTTTTTCTTCTACTTTTATTTCTATTTATATTTTTACTTCTACTTCCACTTGTACTTCTACTTCTACTTTTACTTCTTTTACTTTTAATTCTACTCCTACTTCTACTTTTATTTTTACTACTTTTACTTTTACTTCTACTACTTTACTTTTACTTCTACTTTTACTTCTACTTTTACTTCTACTTCTACTTCTACTTTTTTTGTTCAAAATTTTATAGTTTTTCGCCAACATTATTTCTCTATTTTTTGTATAGAAATATTTATAATTAGTTAAAATATTCTTTAATATATCTGAAGGATTATCTTTGATTAATTTATAGGGAAAAGATCTTATTAGGTTATGATTATTTTTATATTTATTAGGTAAGTAAGCTACCATTGCCGTTATTTTATTAGATGCAATATCTGTTTTTTTATGTAAAGATATCACAAGTTCATAATGTAAATGAGTAAGATCTTTAGTTTCTATAATATGTATATTATTTGTATTTTTATGGTAAGGTTCAATGACTCTGTTAATTAATTTACTGATATGCATAGGACTGTAAAAAGGTGTGTATATGTCAAGTATTCCAGATTCAATTATTGGTTGGTCCTCATTATAAAAACAATTATTTATAAGATGATGTATAATACTGTTCTTTATTATATTAATGTCTTGTGTTTTTTGCATGAGAAGAGTATGCCATAAATTTGTAAGAAGAGAAAAGTAAATTAATTTCGAATCAAAACGTTGTAGTAATTTGTAAGATTGAGGCGCCTTTTGTTTTAATATTTTAATAAACATTTCTTGATCATATTTAATTGTATGATAACTAATTAAATTTGAGGCTGGTTTAGTAGTTAAACCAGCGATATAATATATTTGTTGGATGAAAATTTCAGAATTGTGCTCACTCCAAAATTGAACTTGATGATTACTAATACTAACCTCATCTATATTTTTTGTTATTGAGTACATTATATAAATTAATCGATTGAGAGCTAACCTACAAGATGATTCCGATAAACCTGGATATAAATCATCAATATAAGTATTATTTTGGTTGAATGTCAACCTTAATAAATTCTTTTCTGAAGAATTATTATTAATTTGGTATATATATTTCAGTGATGTAGTCATTATGCTTATTATTTTTTATTACAATAAAAAAAAGCACCCCATAATCAAAATAATATGTAAACTAATTTTCCAATATCTACTACCTCTACTTATATCCCAACAATTATAGGTGAATGTGATGAAATTCATTCACTCTCTCTCTCTCTCTAAAATCTTAAAGCTGCTTGGTGACCAAGTTGACCTTGTGGATACGTTCATGGCCCGACTCGATGACGAGGCCGAGGACACAGTGGAAAGTCTACTATTACCTCCTGCCACATCTGCCCAAGGCATGGGTACCACCTTGAGTGAACTACAAAAAGCTGACCCTAGTCTTGTAGAATGTCATATGTCATATGACTTAGATCTCTCTAAAGAGGAAATTGAGGATGCAGCCACTGGTTATTACTACAATGATCAGATTTGGAAAATAAATATGACTACAGTCGAACACTATGGTAGTAACTCCCAGGCACCTTGTGTGTACGTCATATTAAATCAGTACTGGAAAAGAGTGGTAAAAGATGTTACTTTTTAATATAATATCATAATGATCCTTTAAGAGGAAATGACGTCATATCATTCTGACAGTATATATATTAGTGAATGTAACTCTTAGGCTGTTCATTTGTGCTAATTCACATGGAGAACAAAGAGGCTGGGGCCAAGATAAGCCCTCGTTACCTCGAGTTTAACAGTGAAATAGGGAAAAGTATTAAACTTTACAAGTTAGAACATTTCGTCTATTGGTGGGAAAGAGAATTGCTTGTGGAGCCATACCTTCTGAAGGACGATCATGAGGATGCTCTGACTATAATGTAGGATACCTCCTGAATGACAATCAGTTGAGGATGCTCTGACTTATAATGTGGGATACCTCCTGAATGACAATCAGTTGAGGATGCTCTGACTGTCATACTGAAGCGTATGATACCAATGATAACGCATGATACCATTCATTAAGTTATCTTCTCAGCTCATTACCACCAACTTTTTCACCAGAAAAATGGATGGAATTGAAATATCTATTCCCATAAATGTAAAGGTTGAAGCTTATCATCTTCTTTCCTCACAAATTGTAAGTATTAGTTATCATTCTCTTTCATTATTATATGTCGTACCTAGTAGTCTTTATGGGTTAATTTAGGTTAGGTAGCCGAAAATTTTAATAATATTTATGAAAATACATTGAATTTTTTTTTTTACAGGCTGAAGGAAGGATGGATGTTATTCTACATTTACCTTCTACTCTCCCTGACCTTTTTACCCAATTATCATATAATATACTGATGATTGATACTTCAACTTCAATGAGTGTTTATTGGTCAGCATTAATGAACCAATGGAATAAGTATATGGCTCCTATTTTAGAGAAGTGTGGAAATGAAACTGTTAGGTATACCTTTAGTGATGTTATTGAGAAAAAGGGATGTAGCCCACAGATTCAAAAAAGTGATTTTAGAAATAGTTCTACTGATTTAATCGGAGCATTAAAGAAAATTCAAGAGGAAATTGAAAGTTGTCAATCAAAAGATATTAAAGTGTTTTTTATTACTGATGGCTTCCATAGTGTATCAAGAGATAAGGCTGAAACTCAACTTGAAAAAATGAAATGTCCTGTTGGAAAAAAGTGTGAATTTTTTGTGTTAGGAATTGGAAAAGAATATCCAGTTAAACAGAGTTTATTTTTACAAGCACAACTTAATACTGGAAATACAATACCAAATTTATTTCAAGTACTTGAAATGGATGATATGGAAGATGTAATGAAGAATATAAGTAGTCATTGCAGTTCTGTAAAAATACGTTTATCTGTAGAAGGCTCTTTATTGCCTGGTGGAACATTAGAAAGTGAATTTTATCTTGATGAGTATGTTTATCTTAAACAATATAATGGTGAAAAAATATACATGTTTACAAATAGCAAAACTGAATATATTCTTCATTTACAATTTCAAGATTTAAATGTAAAAATAATGGATCAACTGATTACACAATGGAATCGGAGAATAATTCAAATTTATAACAAAGACAAAGAGAATTTTTTTTTTGAGAGAGAGATTATTAACATAGAAAAGAAAATTTGTGATGAACTATTTCTAAGGATTATGAACATAAAAGATGTAAGAGGTAATTTTACTGGGCGTTTTAAGGGAGTTTACACCAATATTGAAACTAATCTCAGGGAAAAAATCAATGGAATAAAGAAACTTATTGAGGAAGGACAATATCTTAAAGAAATTGAATTAGCTGGTGTAGTTTTGAACTCAATAACAGTATCAAGTCACTACTATTCAAAGAAGGCCTATCAACTAAAAGGATATACTGACAATGACTTTAAAAGGTAGATGATTTTGTGAAAATATTTGAAAAAGTAAAACACCATATTCTTGCATTACAAGTTTTACCGGAAAATTGTTGTAGGATTTCTCTCACTTCAACAGTCAGTGATTTACAAGAACCAAAATTTCTAACACTGTTAAATTCAGTCAATAAATTCCAGTTATCGACTGTTTGGAACATAACAGGCATTCCTGTACTTTTTCGTAACTTAAACTGTACAGTCTTAAATATTTGGTCATATAATATTATTCAAATTGTTGAAGCCCCCTTTGATTTAATTGGAGTGACAGCCCTTGTGGATTTTGTTAACATATATGGGGAAGTTGGTCATAAATACAATGAAATTGAAATTATTAATGGTAAACAAGAAACTCGCTTTAATGCTATTATACCAATTTTCACACCTGAGGAGGCTCATGTTATGGGATCACTGATGGAAACTAACCTTTTTGCTAAAATGATGACTTTTGCAGTTTTGAGGAATCCGATTATTAAGGATCACAATGCTCATCTAGGATCATTAGCTGTCTTGTTGATAAAACTCTTTGAGAAGTATCCAATTAAAAGCCGACCCAAGTATGTTTGTAGAATAATTAATAGTATTCAAGCTACTGTTGTTAATGGATACATGAAACGATGGAAACTGAAAAAATATTGGGAGATTTTGAAAAGTGAAAATAATATAAATCAAGCATTAATGACAGAGAGTATCTTAAAATTTGATGGAATATCTCTTAAGTGTGAAACGCTAATTAAACCCATGTTCATAATGTATATGATGATGAGAGATAATAACCCAGAGTCCCCTCAGAATATGAAGACTTTAATAAAGAGAATCATGAAAATAATCATTTTAGAATATGTGGGCAGATGTGTTTGTAAAGGCAAATTTGAGTATCCTTACTCACATTTTTTTATCACCCCTGATAAATATAAGAAAGAGAAGCAGAAATGTTTGGAACATAATGTTGAAGAATCTGAATATAATATAGAAAATTATTATACATTACATGAAGTTCGAAAAGCTTTAAAACATTTAGATGTGACCAAACTTTGTCCAGCCAATATTTTTCCTTTAAAGGAAATACAAATAAATGGTGAGAAAATTGCAGCCCTTTATTCATGGTCTCATGCAGGAGATTTGTCTTTAAAAACTTTGAGGATATTTGTCATAGAGATGATGAAGGAATTTGAAGAGTATGAAATCGAATTAGTATTGAATGAGTTGTTTAATGACATTTTTTTTTTTAAATGTTTGTATCATGCTTTGAAGTTTCCAAGCTCTCGTGAAAGACTAAAAAAATTTGAGCAAATTGAGGACTATGATAAATGTCGCTTTAATATTAGAAATGAGATGATTAGAGAAGTCATAGAGAAATGGAATCTCAGAGATATTTATAAAAAAAAAGTGGAAAAAAATTGGGTGATGTCATACATGAAAGTTCACCAAGAAATATTGAATCCAATGACACCTAAGGAAATAATGGATAAAGTCCATCAGATGGGATTGTTTAATTGTGAGAAAACATCATTCCATGATATATATATATTCAGATATGATGTTAAAATCTTAACAAATGCTTGTCAGATATCCACTTGCCCCTATTATCTAATTCCCAGTAAGAATTGTGGTCAACATTTATTTATAGAACGATCCCAAATGGGTGAGGCCTTTCCTCATGCTCTTCACAAAACAGCTCATAAGACTAAATATAGTATTAAAAAAGGTCTTGAAGAATTTCAGAATGGAACATATACGAAAAAAGGAAAGAAATTATTAGATTCAACATATAAAGAATACAAAAAACATTTGATACAATTACAAAAAATATATAAACATGATTGATACATGGTAGGGGGATTGTATATTAAACTGATGATTTAGGTTTTTTTTAGAATCAAATTAAAGAAATTAGTTCCTACTGGCGGTGGGAGATTAGTTGTAAGACGTGATACAAAGGAACTCATATCATCTCGAAGTAAATCTGAACGTTCAGTGGCCATAATTTGACGTTTAACATCCTCAAAACTTGTCGCAGAAATAATATTGGCGGGAAATTTATTTCCTCTGCGATTTATGGAATTAATAGAGGCATTAGATAACACCGTTAATTGGAGAAGTAATGCAGAATAATTTATATTAATGTTTTCAAAGCGTCTAAATATATGATGTAAATTTATTAAACTACATAGTTGACCAAGATGTTTATTAACCCCTCTAATATCTGTAGAATATATTAGAGAGATATTGGGGTTGGCAATCTGTAGATGAACAGCATCAATTAACCACCCGGGACAATTGTTGAAGATCGGATGATTATGACAGGTTCCGTATCGTTTGATTTTATCTGTCATTAGGTATTCACACCATACTCGTGCCATTCGCAAGTCAATGAGGTTGTTTATGCCTATTAGTGAGTTATTTTCATAAAGAGCAATATCACGTTTGAAAATGGGATCGAAAATATTTGGGATAAGAGGACATTCAAGCAATTTATGTTGTACAAAGTATAAACTATCACTAATATTTTTACAATCATCTATTAATCCTGAATATACCGAATTGGATGATGTTTGATTAATAGGATAGGTAAAATATGGCATTATAGTAGTAGTAGTAGTAGTAGGAGCACTATTAGTAGTGGTGGTGGTGGTAGTAGTAGTAGTAGTAATAGTAGTAGTAGTTAATTTGTACATATCATGTGTTGAATCTAATTGATTCTGAATTGAAGTATGTTGGATCATTTTCCAGAGAAAAGCTGTAATATCAGTTCCTGGTTCCAAAAGTTTATAAAGTTCTTTTTTTTTTTTACAAATTCCATAGTTACAATGTAATAAAAACATGCATATATATATATATATACTATAACTAGAGAAATAAACAAAAATGAATGAACTTGATGAAATACCTTATGAATTAGTTGATGATGAAGGCCAACCTTTAATTAATAATTTAATTGACTTTGATATTCAAAAATTACACTTGGTTCCTAAAATACATTTCCTTTCTATTTTTAAGAAAAAACATAAATATATTCAATCTTTTACTCAAAAGGAATCTGCTTTTGTAGCGGCCTTAACATTAGCATTTATTCAATATGGCAAGAAAAATGGATTTATATTAACAATATCAAATATTGTACATGAGTCCCTCTTAGAACCTAATTGGGGAATGTCAAATACATTTCCTCTTGAAATATATTGGCATCGAAATGGTGACTATTCATCACCCAAAACTTTTACTTCAAACCGAAATCATTATATCTTGAACCGTTTTCATCATATTGAAAAAGAAAACAAAAAATCTAAATTAAATATATTTCAGTATACCATATTTCTTATTCTTATAATTTTAATAACATTATTTTGTTTTTATTATTTGTACATATATTTGTTTGATACCTTAGGAGACTGACTTCCAGCTGCCAATACTATTTGAAGTAACCCACCCCATTCCCTTTCTTCCTCCTAAAAATGTATCTGTATAACATAGGTTTTTTTTTTTGTTTTTTTTTTTTTTTTTTTTTGCTTGAACCAAGTAAATTATCAAATAAAATTTTAATATATTATAAAAAAATAGATACAATTATGTCAAATCAAAATCCAGTTTTAAGTGATACAGAAGAGATGGAGGAAAATGATTCGGATACTTCAGTGGAACTGGAAGACTTGAATAACCCCTCAACTTCAACTTCTACTCCAAAGACAAAAAAATCAAAGCTAAATCGAACCAGCACGACACAGGATGATGATGATTCGGATACTTCAGTGGAACTGGAAGACTTGAATAACCCCTCAACTTCAACTTCTACTCCAAAGACAAAAAAATCAAAACTAAATCGATCCAGCACGACACAGGATGATGATGATTCGGATACTTCAGTGGAACTGGAAGACTTGAATAACCCCTCAACTTCAACTTCTACTCCAAAGACAAAAAAATCAAAGCTAAATCGAACAACTCCCAAAAAATCAAAGCTAAATCGAACAACTCCCAAAAAATCAAAGCTAAATCGAACAACTCCCCAAAATCAAAGCTAAATCGAACAACTCCCCAAAAATCAAAGTCAAACCGAACCAACACCCGTCAACGAACACGGGGAACCTCACCAGGCCCAGACACTAGAAGGAGATCATCTTCGGATATTGGATATAACAAACGTATATTTTTTCCATTTAAATATTCTATCACGATGAATGATGTGGTAAAAGAGTGTAAATATAAGGTAATAGTATCTGAAAATATAAATCACATTACATTTAACAAGAAATTCTTTACATTTGTAAATTGTAAAACTTTACCATTAAGATTGTTAATTCACCAGTATATTACATTATCAATGTATATAATTATAAATACCAATTATGAACCCAGTTCACGTGGTTCATGTTATCAAGCTGATGGCTCCTATCATTTTCCCACGTCGTTTTGTGGAGATTTGCTCATTATCCGAAAAATATATGACATTGTTGGCCTGGGAGGAATCGGTAGAAATCTTAAATGGAAGATAAATCCAGCTCATGTTTCAGATAATGGTATTCTTTCAAATTATTGTGCACAATACACTGAAAAAATTAATAAATCAGTTTCTAGAAACAGTGAAAATAAAAATATATTCATTTATATGAAATTACTAACTAATTTATGGACATTTTTAACTGTACAAAAAGATAATGAGTGGCAAAATGCTCTTAGAAATAATCTTATTGATGAAATTGGAAAATTAAGTAAAATAATGAGAGTAACATGTGAAAATATTTATAAAGTAGGTTTTTGTGTTGAAAAATCTCCAATATATACACCAGAAAATTTTGCCAAATATTTAGATGAAGTAAGAAATATGAAACACTTAAATTGTAATGTTA
Source organism: Procambarus clarkii (assembly GCF_040958095.1). Classification (NCBI taxonomy): domain Eukaryota; kingdom Metazoa; phylum Arthropoda; class Malacostraca; order Decapoda; family Cambaridae; genus Procambarus; species Procambarus clarkii. Next base: position 54,097 of record NW_027190033.1, read on the forward strand.
GTAAAATGTCTAAGGAAGAAGCGATAGAACTTCATTTTTCCCTATTACAAAAATTTAATGATATTATAAAAACTGATACTCATATGTATGAAGTTCAATATTATCTGGCATATATACCACCAGATCATTGGAAGGAGTCTCAAAATGAAAGTAATGAAGTTAACGGAGAACAAGTTTTTTATAACAATTTAAACAAGTTAAACTTTAATCCATATACATGCAAAATATCTATTATGTAAATCCCGTTTTCATTTAATCGAAAGAGAGAGTGAATGAGAGAGAGAGAGAGAGAGAGAGAGAGAGAGAGAGAGAGAGAGAGAGAGAGAGAGAGAGAGAGAGAGAGAGAGAGAGAGAGAGAGGAGGACTCAAATAGAAAACGGGATTCAATGAGATGATAACAGTTTCCTGTCAGGCTATATACAAGACAGAGCCCCTCCACACATTCTTCACAGTTGCTCTCCACACGCGACCAGGTCAGTGTTCTCATTTCCTTACCATAACAGTTTTTTTTTTTTATATATTATACCAGAGTGTTTGTTTTTTTTACAGTGAAACTGTGGGTATGGGTTGTTAATGTCATCCCAATATTTTTGTGCTTGTGAATTATTTTTTAAATTTGGGTTTTAATCTTTTAATAGTGACGAAAATATATCTTCGTTTCCCTTAAAAAAGTCGCTTAATGCTGTAATGATAATGTGACGGTACTGTGGTAATTCTCCAAATTCGGAACTATTTAATATATCCACCGTAATGAGATGAGGTGGAATATTTTGTATATAATCATAAAAACATACAAATATACGGAAAAAAGGAGATACTAGATTTTTACAGTTTAGTGTTTTATTTTCTTTGCTCATGGTATTGCCTAACTTTATATTTTTAAGGGATAAGCTATTTTTATATACAATTAGGAGGAAAATTATATAATAGTCTAAAGCTTGTCCTCGTATGTCATAAACTGTCCAATATAAAGCATCCATAAACTTTTCATCATTCAGATATTTCTCGCTCTGTGAGGCAATGAGACAGAGCCGATCCACACTTGATTCACAGTTGATCTCCATCCACGCGATCAGGTCAGTGTTCTCATTTCCTTGCCATAAAGGATTTTTATTTTGATATTCTAATAGACTGTGATATATATCACTATGGTTCTCAGATAAATATGCAAGTGATGGTTTTATGAATGGTGAATTAATTTTATAGCAAGAATATATTAGGCGATATAAAATAGGAATATATAAATATTTTTTAAAAGTATCCAATAGTTTTAAATCATGGAGATAAACCATGTGATATAGTGCGCCATGAATTGCTGATTCCATTGACTCGTTTGGCAATATATCTGTAAAGAGAGAATGAAATATTTCACCAATGGCATGAATCATAATGCGGAAAGTAATATTTTCATTAAAATAGATTGGGATGGTTTCAGATTTCTGAGCAACATTTATAAATTCTTTAACTGCCCATATATTTGTATCATTTACATCGCCCAGTTTATTTAGAAAAAATACGGAATATTCACGAAGTTTGTCAGATATAAATTTAAGAGAATTTTCTGACCACTTTTCAATTTTATTTAATAAATTATTTTCATGAAGTATTTTTTGGAATTCAGGAGACATTTTGAATTTTCCACTTTTTATCTTACCAGAAATATTTCTTTTTCTGTGTGAAGAAATAAATATACTTTGTAATTTGGGAATCAAGAGTTTAAATATACATGATATTGATAGCAATTCATGGCTTAATTTTTCTCCATTATCGCCTAATTCCCATATATTTTCAGTTTCCAGTGTATTGAGAGCGGAAAATATAAGATCTGGAATGTTAGTCATCACACCATGTCTAGGAAGAAAAATGTTAGTATCACGTATATAAAACGTCATGTTAACTTCCCTGACTAATTCTGGTGGAAGGATAGTTTCAATGGGGATCACTCGACTTATGATTTGAATAAACCAATTAGTTAATCTACGGGGATCTAGAATAAGATTATTTTCTGTTGTAGATATATCTAGAAGAACCACTGGAAGACATCCCACAATACGTGTATCTTCTTCCTTTTGTTTGTGCTCAGTAAAAGTTGATTCCAAAGAAGTTAATGAATTTAATTTTAGTTTGAATAGGTCACTAATGTATTTACGATTGGCCCAAGTTATAATTACATCCCCTCCAGGAGTGTTGAGTATTTCTTTAATTGAAAGTGTACATGTTTTTTTATGGACATCATCTTCGTCTTTATACTGAAATACGATTTGTGAACTAGGTGGAGAGGCTACAAAAACATTTGATGGTTTTTTATGCCAGTTAAATTTCGTATCCATTTTTTTATGTAAAAAAAAACTTAAAATTATGTTTAAAAAAATGTTAACATTCATAATAATTTTAATAGCATCAGGGAGTGTGGATAGTAATGAACTTGAAGTTATTATCAAACCTGGTGTTGTTTTTGCCCGCCAATATAAAACACTGTTAGTAGATTCACAGGAAAGATTGTTCTATAGCTTCAACTTTACAATTTATGAAAACATTTTCAATCAATTTTTAACTCTTTTGAATAGTTGTAAGCAAAAATGTCCTTTTGAAACATTTAATGGAATTTATAAACTTATTCGAATTATTAATCGACAACAAGAAATTATAAAAAAATATAAATTTTTAAAAAATTCTGATACAATAATATCCAATGATCATTTTGTATGGAAATATCCACATAAAGAAATTATTTCTGAACAAATTATTTTTTTCAAGGAAACAATTGAAATGTTAAATTCAATTAACAAAACAGAATTAAATCGTAGAGAATTGTGTGTATATATCAGTTTTATACATAGTACTATAAATACAATTATATCAGACATTGAACACACAGAAGTAGAATTAGATTTAATGTATTCTACAGGAATACTCTCAAGATATATTTTCAATCGTTTACCATTTGAAAAGGACTTAATTCAGATTCGAAATCGAAAAAAATTGATCTTTAATGATTCATCAATTGATGATTTAATGTCAATTTATTATAAACTCTGCCGGGTGTCAGTATATTATACTGATAACAGGTTTATATTAGTAGTTTATTTTCCCATAGTTACCACCAATAATCCATCTAATCATGGATTTTTGTATTCAGTAATACCAGTTTATACAAATGTTAACGAAAAATGGAGTGCATCTTTAGAAGTTGAAGATAACAAGTACTTAATGGTATTACAAATTGAAAGTGAATATTGGTATATGGTAATGTCAAAGGAAAACTTTGATGTTATTAATAGTACCTTAGTCATCATTAGTTTTTCATATTTTAATTTAAATTCACACAAATCTCACAATTGTATTAGTGCTGCTTTTAATCAATCTGATGAGGCTATTTTAGAATTATGTAATTATAAATTAACACAAAAATTCAATCCTATATTTATACCTATTGTACCTGGAATTTGGATTTATTCTATTAATAATATCTTAAAATTAAACATATTATGTGGTGGTAATATTAGTCATCGCTTATATCAACAACATATATTATATCCGGGTGTTAGTTTATTAGAATTGAATAGAGCATGCTATGCCTTTTCAAATTTTTCAGAAACATCATCTGATGGATTAAGATTATTTTATAATTATAATACGGTATTTTCACATCTAAATAAGATACTAATAAATACACATCAATCTACTAATTTCCTGAAAAAAATAATTGAGAACAATAATAATCCCAATACACACATGCATTTAATCGATGTGTATTATTTGTCAATAATAAATCAATATTTTATTATTTTATGTATATGCCTTATATCCATATTAATTATATATTTAATTTTTTCTATATGTTTGTTATTATTGTTATAAACACTATTGTAATGCTACTACTACTACTACTACTACTACTACTACTACTACAACTACAACTCCAGTTAACACTATGACTTTAACAACTAGTAGTAATACACAACCAGAATCCACCCCATTAATAATGTCATCCTTTTCATTACCCCCTAATCTTCCCCCCTATCCTCCTTTACCCCCTAATCTTCCCCCCTATCCTCCTCTACCCCCTCTCCCTCCTCCTCCCCCTCCTTCTTCTTTTTCCTCTTCTTTTTCTTCTTCACCTTCTTTTTATCCTCTGCCTTCAGCCACTATATATATGAATGAGAATTCTATTTATGATTCACCACGTGAACATTATATGACAATGAAAGGAAATAAATAAAAATGATTACTATTATTTATTTTCTTATAATAATTTACTTATTTATATGTACAATAATTATAGGAGGTGAGGCGATACAAAGAAAAAGAAAGTTATTTCACTATGGTATAACAAGACAAAAAAATATATCGTCATTAGAATGGTATATTGATCAGGCTGAAAGCGATGATGATGCATTAGATAATAATCCATTATTAATTTTATCAACATATGGACATCATCAGGATGACAATCATCATCAAGCCTGTAAAGTGTGGGAAGGTATGAAACTAAATCAGTGTTGTATATTTTTACCTTATCCTTTATATTCTAAAGAAGGTAATGAAATATTACCAGCTAGTGCCTCCTGGCAGGATGGATATTGGTTTGAAATATCTCCTACTAATCCCCTAAAAATACCTACAGTTCCAGTATGTTCAACCACATTAGGTAAATTAATATGGCAAGATTACAATTTCACGTGTGAATGTACAACTCATGGATTATTTAGTGGAAAACATTGTGATCAATCCACGTCCAAACTTACTATAGATAATGGATGCAAAAAAGTTGGATGGATTCATGATCTGAATATTGTAGACATATCTAAATTTAATCCAGTCAAAGAAGGCATATGTGTAGAATGTTCTATTCCTGAAACAGTACCGAATATAGAAGGAATGGAACCTTCTTGTATCCATGTTCACCTTAATAATAATTCTTCCTCTCTAGACATAACCACCACCACCACGACTACTAACGCTTTATATAGAACAAATGTTCCATCTGATACCAAGGCACCTTGCGTGTACGACGCGTTAAATGAAAATAATTACAATGAAATTAATAAATATGTAGAAGGATATGGTTGCTCATGTGACTATTTCAGTGGTTACGTTGAGGTTTTAATTCCTTCATTAGTTGGCCTGTTTCGTGTAAAAAATTTGATTAGTAATGCCTGTGTGAAAATTGGTCATAACACAATGGACCCTCATCGAGTTGATTTGGCTTACTATACACTAGAGAATGGTGGCAAACCTTTACAAATGCACACTTACTATGAACTCGAACCCCTTTTCCAACCCCTGATGTCTAAAGCCAAATCAACATTAAAAGTGATGTTGAATTTATTATAGATCAACCGGCAATAGCAAAGGTAAATGCCTGTGATTGGATGAATCGTCACATTAAAGCTGATCCACACCAAAAACTATGGCGTTTGAGACATAATGAACGAGGAGATGACTGGCCTGTGGTTCATAAGACAAAATTGATTAATCATTATAGGCGCCGGCAAGAAACTTATCCCCTATATATCTATCGATTAGCGGTTAGTCCTGGATATGAAGACAAGCATTTTTATGAGACGACTGACGATCGTCGACTATCTAATGCTATTTGGGGCCATCCAATTGTATTCAGCTATTACTCAGAGAGTATTTGGCATGAACTTACTACCCTTAATCCCTTGGGAGTAACTGAGGGGTGGTATTTTGGTTTAACTATGCTCACTCAACCAGGTCATATAGTTCGACTAGATACACGTGGACAATTTAGGAACCCAGGTGAGGTTATACCTAATGTGGTTCCACCTGATTATCATGATTTAATTGACCCCCGGCAACCTATTGCTCATCCAGGTATATTATATATTACGTATGTGGTTAATACTTAATCTCTCTCTCTCTCTCTCTCTCTTTCTCTCTCTCGACTTGATTTGACCTTTAACACATTAATCTCCTTAGAGCCACACGCTGTGCATGGTCCAACACCCAGCCCCACTACCCCTCTTGACTACGATAACTGCGTCGCCAGGGAATCCCCAAAATTCCCCT
>NW_027190034.1:0-60052 GCF_040958095.1 Procambarus clarkii
CGAAATATTGGTAAAATGAATATATTTACGTAATATCAAACTACATGAAAAACGTGAAAAAAGTCACGATTATACCAAATTTGAGGATTTTAACTTCGAATCATAATGCGAGGTTTCGTATTATTTAGATCCAAGAAAAGACATATGACAATGTGTTTCCAATACAAATTATAAAAATCAATGTGTTTTTCATTAGAATTAACTAAAATGTTCCTGATTTTCCGTTTATATTACCGATGGAAGATGTACACGTAAAACCGCTCTATTCCGGCTGAAAGTCGATGTATGCAATAAAAACCGAACTTCTCCCCTTTTCAATATCTTACTCAGTATTTTAACGAGAAACAAATAGAGATTGAAAATGAAGTATTTAAGGTTACTATCTAATCAATTATGTGTTTGCATCATTTTTATTGTATTTAATGAATTAATACTAATAAACTGAAAATTCCAAAAACGTGGAAAAACGGCAAAATATTGCCTAATTCGATGATATTTTGATTAAATCACATAAAGGAAAAGAGAATGATAAACGTCGAAATATTGCTAAATTCGATGATTTCTCGTACGAAACAAAATGCAAGAAAACTTGCTTAAAATGCAATATTATGCGAAATTCTGAGATTTGAAGGCCAATCACATATCGTGATACTACATGAAATAGTATCGAAATATTGGTAAAATGAATATATTTACGTAATATCAAACTACATGAAAAACGTGAAAAAAGTCACGATTATACCAAATTTGAGGATTTTAACTTCGAATCATAATGCGAGGTTTCGTATTATTTAGATCCAGAAAAGACATATGACAATGTTGTTTCCAATACAAATTATAAAAATCAATGTGTTTTCATTAGAATTAACTAAAATGTTCCTGATTTTTCCGTTTATATTACCGATGGAAGATGTACACGTAAAACCGCTCTATTCCGGCTGAAAGTCGATGTAATGCAATAAAAACCGAACTTCTCCTTTTCAATATCTTACTCAGTATTTTAACGAGAAACAATAGATGATTGAAAATGAAGTATAAGGTTACTATCTAATCAAGTTATGTGTTTGCATCATTTTTATTGTATTTTAATGAATTAATACTAATAAACTGAAATTCACAAAAACGTGGAAAAACGGCAAAATATTGCCTAATTCGAGATATTTTTCATTAAATCACATAAAGGAAAAGAGAATGATAACGTCGAAATATTGCTAAATTCGATGATTTCTCGTACGAACAAAAATGCAAGAAAACTTGCTTAAAATGCAATATTATGCGAAATTCTGAGATTTGAAGGCCAAATCACATATCGTGATACTACATGAAATAGTATCGAAATATTGGTAAAATGAATATATTTACGTAATATCAAACTACATGAAAAACGTGAAAAAAGTCACGATTATACCAATTTGAGGATTTTAACTTCGAATCATAATGCGAGGTTTCGTATTATTTAGATCCAAGAAAAGACATATGACAATGTTGTTTCCAATACAAATTAATAAAATCAATGTGTTTTTCATTAGAATTAACTAAAATGTTCCTGATTTTCCGTTTATATTACCGATGGAAGATGTACACGTAAAACCGCTCTATTCCGGCTGAAAAGTCGATGTATGCAATAAAACCGAACTTCTCCCTTTTCAATATCTTACTCAGTATTTTAACGAGAAACAAATAGATGATTGAGAAATGAAGTATTTAAGGTTACTATCTAATCAATTATGTGTTTGCATCATTTTTATTGTATATTTATGAATTAATACTAATAAACTGAAATTCACAAAACGTGGAAAAACGCAAAATATTGCCTAATTCGATGATATTTTTGATTAAATCACATAAAGGAAAAAGAATGATAAACGTCAAAATTTGCTAAATTCGATGATTTCTCGTACGAAACAAAATGCAAGAAAACTTGCTTAAAATGCAATATTATGCGAAATTCTGAGATTTGAAGGCCAAATCACATATCGTGATACTACATGAAATAGTATCGAAATATTGGTAAAATGAATATATTTACGTAATATCAAACTACATGAAAACGTGAAAAAAGTCACGATTATACCAAATTTGAGGATTTTAACTTCGAATCATAATGCGAGGTTTCGTATTATTTAGATCCAAGAAGAGACATATGACAATGTGTTTCCAATACAAATTATAAAAATCAATGTGTTTTCATTAGAATTAACTAAAATGTTCTGATTTTCCGTTTATATTACCGATGGAAGATGTACACGTAAACCGCTCTATTCCGGCTGAAAAGTCGATATAAGCAATAAAAACCGAACTTCTCCCTTGTCAATATCTTACTCAGTATTTTAACGAGAAACAAATAGATGATTGAAAATGAAGTATTTAAGGTTACTATCTAATCCAATTATGTTTGCATCATTTTTATTGTATATTTAATGAGTTAACTAATAAACTGAAAATTCACAAAACGTGGAAAAACGGCAAAATATTGCCTAATTCGATGATATTTTGATTAAATCACATAAAGGAAAAGAATGATAAACGTCGAAATATTGCTAAATTCGATGATTTCTCGTACGAAACAAAATGCAAGAAAACTTGCTTAAAATGCAATATTATGCGAAATTCTGAGATTTGAAGGCCAAATCACATATCGTGATACTACATGAAATAGTATCGAAATATTGGTAAAATGAATATATTTACGTAATATCAAACTACATGAAAAACGTGAAAAAAGTCACGATTATACCAAATTTGAGGATTTTAACTTCGAATCATAATGCGAGGTTTCGTATTATTTAGATCCAAGAAAAACATATGACAATGTTGTTTCCAATACAAATTATAAAAATCAATGTGTTTTCATTAGAATTAACTAAAATGTTCCTGATTTTCCGTTTATATTACCGATGGAAGATGTACACGTAAAACCGCTCTATTCCGGCTGAAAGTCGATGTATGCAATAAAAACCGAACTCTCCCCTTTTCAATATCTTACTCAGTATTTTAACGAGAAACAAATAGATGATTGAAAATGAAGTTTTAAGGTTACTATCTAATCAATTATGTGTTTGCATCATTTTTATTGTATTTAATGATTAATACTAATAACTGAAAATTCACAAAAACGTGGAAAAACGGCAAAATATTGCCTAATTCGATGATATTTTCATTAAATCACATAAAGGAAAAGAGAATGATAAACGTCGAAATATTGCTAAATTCGATGATTTCTCGTACGAAACAAAATGCAAGAAAACTTGCTTAAAATGCAATATTATGCGAAATTCTGAGATTTGAAGGCCAAATCACATATCGTGATACTACATGAAATAGTATCGAAATATTGGTAAAATGAATATATTTACGTAATATCAAACTACATGAAAAACGTGAAAAAAGTCACGATTATACCAAATTTGAGGATTTTAACTTCGAATCATAATGCGAGGTTTCGTATTATTTAGATCCAAGAAAAGACATATGACAATGTTGTTTCCAATACAAATTATAAAAATCAATGTGTTTTCATTAGAATTAACTAAAATGTTTCCTGATTTCCGTTTATATTACCGATGGAAGATGTACACGTAAAACCGCTCTATTCCGGCTGAAAAGTCGATGTATGCAATAAAAACCGAACTTCTCCCCTTTTCAATATCTTACTCAGTATTTTAACGAGAAACAAATAGATGATTGAAAATGAAGTATTTAAGGTTACTATCTAATCAATTATGTGTTTGCATCATTTTTATTGTATTTTAAATGAATTAATACTAATAAACTGAAAATTCACAAAAAACGTGGAAAAACGACAAAATATTGCCTAATTCGATGATATTTTCATTAAATCACATAAAGGAAAAGAGAATGATAAACGTCGAAATATTGCTAAATTCGATGATTTCTCGTACGAAACAAAATGCAAGAAAACTTGCTTAAAATGCAATATTATGCGAAATTCTGAGATTGAAGGCCAAATCACATATCGTGATACTACATGAAATAGTATCGAAATATTGGTAAAATGAATATATTTACGTAATATCAAACTACATGAAAAACGTGAAAAAGTCACGATTATACCAAATTTGAGGATTTTAACTTCGAATCATAATGCGAGGTTTCGTATTATTTAGATCCAAGAAAAGACATATGACAATGTTGTTTCCAATACAAATTATAAAATCAATGTGTTTTCATTAGAATTAACTAAAATGTTCCTGATTTTCCGTTTATATTACCGATGGAAGATGTACACGTAAACCGCTCTATTCCGGCTGAAAAGTCGATTGTATGCAATAAAAACCGAACTTCTCCCCTTTTCAATATCTTACTCAGTATTTTAACGAGAAACAAATAGATGATTGAAAATGAAGTATTTAAGGTTACTATCTAATCAATTATGTGTTTGCATCATTTTATTGTATTTTAAATGAATTAATACTAATAAACTGAAAATTCACAAAAACGTGGAAAAAACGACAAATATTGCCTAATTCGATGATATTTTCATTAAATCACATAAAGGAAAGAGAATGATAACGTCGAAATATTGCTAAATTCGATGATTTCTCGTACGAAACAAAATGCAAGAAAACTTGCTTAAAATGCAATATTATGCGAAATTCTGAGATTTGAAGGCCAAATCACATATCGTGATACTACATGAAATAGTATCGAAATATTGGTAAAATGAATATATTTACGTAATATCAACTACATGAAAAACGTGAAAAAAGTCACGATTATACCAAATTTGAAGATTTTAACTTCGAATCATAATGCGAGGTTTCGTATTATTTAGATCCAAGAAAGACATATGACAATGTTGATTTCCAATACAAATTATAAAAATCAATGTGTTTTCATTAGAATTAACTAAAATGTTCCTGATTTTCCGTTTATATTACCGATGGAAGATGTACACGTAAAACCGCTCTATTCCGGCTGAAAAGTCGATGTATGCAATAAAAACCGAACTTCTCCCCTTTTCAATATCTTACTCAGTATTTTAACGAGAAACAAATAGATGATTGAAAATGAAGTATTTAAGGTTACTATCTAATCAATTATGTGTTTGCATCATTTTATTGTATATTTATTGAGTTAATACTAATAAACTGAAAATTCACAAAACGTGGAAAAACGGCAAAATATTGCCTAATTCGATGATATTTTGATTAAATCACATAAAGGAAAAGGGAATGATAAACGTCAAAATATTGCTAAATTCGATGATTTCTCGTACGAAACAAAATGCAAGAAAACTTGCTTAAAATGCAATATTATGCGAAATTCTGAGATTTGAAGGCCAAATCACATATCGTGATACTACATGAAATAGTATCGAAATATTGGTAAAATGAATATATTTACGTAATATCAAACTACATGAAAAACGTGAAAAAAGTCACGATTATACCAAATTTGAGGATTTTAACTTCGAATCATAATGCGAGGTTTCGTATTATTTAGATCCAAGAAGAGACATATGACAATGGTGTTTCCAATACAAATTATAAAAATCAATGTGTTTTCATTAGAATTAACTAAAATGTTCCTGATTTTCCGTTTATATTACCGATGGAAGATGTACACGTAAAACCGCTCTAATCCGGCTGAAACGTCGATATAAGCAATAAAAACCGAACGTCTGCCCTTGTCAATATCTTACTCAGTATTTTAACGAGAAACAATTAGATGATTGAAAATGAAGTGTTTAAGGTTACTATCTAATCAATTATGTGTTTGCATCATTTTATTGTATATTTAATGAATTAATACTAATAAACTGAAAATTCACAAAAACGTGGAAAAACGGCAAAATATTGCCTAATTCGATGATATTTTGATTAAAATCACATAATGGAAAAGAAAATGATAAACGTCGAAATATTGCTAATTCGATGATTTCTCGTACGAAACAAAATGCAAGAAAACTTGCTTAAAATGCAATATTATGCGAAATTCTGAGATTTGAAGGCCAAATCACATATCGTGATACTACATGAAATAGTATCGAAATATTGGTAAAATGAATATATTTACGTAATATCAAACTACATGAAAAACGTGAAAAAAGTCACGATTATACCAAATTTGAGGATTTTAACTTCGAATCATAATGCGAGGTTTCGTATTATTTAGATCCAAGAAAAGACATATGACAATGTTGTTTCCAATACAAATTATAAAAATCAATGTGTTTTCATTAGAATTAACTAAAATGTTCCTGATTTTCCGTTTATATTACCGATGGAAGATGTACACGTAAAACCGCTCTATTCCGGCTGAAAAGTCGATGTATGCAATAAAAACCGAACTTCTCCCCTTTTCAATATCTTACTCAGTATTTTAACGAGAAACAATAGATGATTGAAAATGAAGTATTTAAGGTTACTATCTAATCAATTATGTGTTTGCATCATTTTTATTGTATTTTAAATGAATTAATACTAATAACTGAAAATTCACAAAAACGTGGAAAAACGGCAAAATATTGCCTAATTCGATGATATTTTCATTAAATCACATAAAGGAAAAGAGAATGATAAACGTCGAAATATTGCTAAATTCGATGATTTCTCGTACGAAACAAAATGCAAGAAAACTTGCTTAAAATGCAATATTATGCGAAATTCTGAGATTTGAAGGCCAAATCACATATCGTGATACTACATGAAATAGTATCGAAATATTGGTAAAATGAATATATTTACGTAATATCAAACTACATGAAAAACGTGAAAAAAGTCACGATTATACCAAATTTGAGGATTTTAACTTCGAATCATAATGCGAGGTTTCGTATTATTTAGATCCAAGAAAAGACATATGACAATGTTGTTTCCAATACAAATTATAAAAATCAATGTGTTTTTCATTAGAATTAACTAAAATGTTCCTGATTTTCCGTTTATATTACCGATGGAAGATGTACACGTAAAACCGCTCTATTCCGGCTGAAAAGTCGATGTATGCAATAAAACCGAACTTCTCCCCTTTTCAATATCTTACTCAGTATTTTAACGAGAAACAAATAGATGATTGAAAATGAAGTATTTAAGGTTACTATCTAATCAATTATGTGTTTGCATCATTTTTATTGTATTTTAATGAATTAATACTAATAAATTGAAAATTCACAAAACGTGGAAAAACGGCAAAATATTGCCTAATTCGATGATATTTTGATTAAATCACATAAAGGAAAAGGGAATGATAAACGTCGAAATATTGCTAAATTCGAAGATTTCTCGTACGAAACAAAATGCAAGAAAACTTGCTTAAAATGCAATATTATGCGAAATTCTGAGATTTGAAGGCCAAATCACATATCGTGATACTACATGAAATAGTATCGAAATATTGGTAAAATGAATATATTTACGTAATATCAAACTACATGAAAAACGTGAAAAAAGTCACGATTATACCAAATTTGAGGATTTTAACTTCGAATCATAATGCGAGGTTTCGTATTATTTAGTTCCAAGAAAAGACATATGACAATGTTGTTTCCAATACAAATGATAAAAATCAATGTGTTTTCATTAGAATTAACTAAAATGTTCCTGATTTTCCGTTTATATTACCGATGGAAGATGTACACGTAAAACCGCTCTAATCCGGCTGAAACGTCGATATAAGCAATAAAAACCGAACTTCTGCCTTTGTCAATATCTTACTCAGTATTTTAACGAGAAACAATTAGATGATTGAAAATGAAGTATTTAAGGTTACTATCTAATCAATTATGTGTTTGCATCATTTTTATTGTATATTTAATGAATTAATACAAATAAACTGAAAATTCACAAAAACGTGGAAAAACGGCAAAATATTGCCTAATTCGATGATATTTTGATTAAATCACATAAAGGAAAAGAAAATGATAAACGTCGAAATATTGCTAAATTCGATGATTTCTCGTACGAAACAAAATGCAAGAAAACTTGCTTAAAATGCAATATTATGCGAAATTCTGAGATTTGAAGGCCAAATCACATATCGTGATACTACATGAAATAGTATCGAAATATTGGTAAAATGAATATATTTACGTAATATCAAACTACATGAAAAACGTGAAAAAAATCACTATTATACCAAATTTGAGGATTTTAACTTCGAATCATAAAGCGAGGTTTCGTACTATTTACATCCATGAAAAGACATATGACAATGTTGTTTCCAATACAAATTATAAAAATCAATGTGTTTTCATTAGAATTAACTAAAATGTTCCTGATTTTCCGTTTATATTACCGATGGAAGATGTACACGTAAAACCGCTCTATTCCGGCTGAAAAGTCGATGTATGCAATAAAAACCGAACTTCTCCCCTTTTCAATATCTTACTCAGTATTTTAACGAGAAACAAATAGATGATTGAAAATGAAGTATTTAGGGTTACTATCTAATCAATTATGTGTTTGCATCATTTTTATTGTATTTTAAATGAATTAATACTAATAAACTGAAAATTCACAAAAACGTGGAAAAACGACAAAATATTGCCTAATTCGATGATATTTTCATTAAATCACATAAAGGAAAAGAGAATGATAAACGTCGAAATATTGCTAAATTCGATGATTTCTCGTACGAAACAAAATGCAAGAAAACTTGCTTAAAATGCAATATTATGCGAAATTCTGAGATTTGAAGGCCAAATCACATATCGTGATACTACATGAAATAGTATCGAAATATTGGTAAAATGAATATATTTACGTAATATCAAACTACATGAAAAACGTGAAAAAAGTCACGATTATACCAAATTTGAGGATTTTAACTTCGAATCATAATGCGAGGTTTCGTATTATTTAGATCCAAGAAGAGACATATGACAATGGTGTTTCCAATACAAATTATAAAAATCAATTTGTTTTCATTAGAATTAACTAAAATGTTCCTGATTTTCCGTTTATATTACCGATGGAAGATGTACACGTAAAACCGCTCTATTCCGGCTGAAAAGTCGATGTATGCAATAAAAACCGAACTTCTCCCCTTTTCAATATCTTACTCAGTATTTTAACGAGAAACAAATAGATGATTGAAAATGAAGTATTTAAGGTTACTATCTAATCAATTATGTGTTTGCATCATTTTTATTGTATATTTATTGAGTTAATACTAATAAACTGAAAATTCACAAAAACGTGGAAAAACGGCAAAATATTGCCTAATTCGATGATATTTTGATTAAATCACATAAAGGAAAAGGGAATGATAAACGTCAAAATATTGCTAAATTCGATGATTTCTCGTACGAAACAAAATGCAAGAAAACTTGCTTAAAATGCAATATTATGCGAAATTCTGAGATTTGAAGGCCAAATCACATATCGTGATACTACATGAAATAGTATCGAAATATTGGTAAAATGAATATATTTACGTAATATCAAACTACATGAAAAACGTGAAAAAAGTCACGATTATACCAAATTTGAGGATTTTAACTTCGAATCATAATGCGAGGTTTCGTATTATTTAGATCCAAGAAGAGACATATGACAATGGTGTTTCCAATACAAATTATAAAAATCAATGTGTTTTCATTAGAATTAACTAAAATGTTCCTGATTTTCCGTTTATATTACCGATGGAAGATGTACACGTAAAACCGCTCTAATCCGGCTGAAACGTCGATATAAGCAATAAAAACCGAACGTCTGCCCTTGTCAATATCTTACTCAGTATTTTAACGAGAAACAATTAGATGATTGAAAATGAAGTGTTTAAGGTTACTATCTAATCAATTATGTGTTTGCATCATTTTTATTGTATATTTAATGAATTAATACTAATAAACTGAAAATTCACAAAAACGTGGAAAAACGGCAAAATATTGCCTAATTCGATGATATTTTGATTAAATCACATAATGGAAAAGAAAATGATAAACGTCGAAATATTGCTAAATTCGATGATTTCTCGTACGAAACAAAATGCAAGAAAACTTGCTTAAAATGCAATATTATGCGAAATTCTGAGATTTGAAGGCCAAATCACATATCGTGATACTACATGAAATAGTATCGAAATATTGGTAAAATGAATATATTTACGTAATATCAAACTACATGAAAAACGTGAAAAAAGTCACGATTATACCAAATTTGAGGATTTTAACTTCGAATCATAATGCGAGGTTTCGTATTATTTAGATCCAAGAAAAGACATATGACAATGTTGTTTCCAATACAAATTATAAAAATCAATGTGTTTTCATTAGAATTAACTAAAATGTTCCTGATTTTCCGTTTATATTACCGATGGAAGATGTACACGTAAAACCGCTCTATTCCGGCTGAAAAGTCGATGTATGCAATAAAAACCGAACTTCTCCCCTTTTCAATATCTTACTCAGTATTTTAACGAGAAACAAATAGATGATTGAAAATGAAGTATTTAAGGTTACTATCTAATCAATTATGTGTTTGCATCATTTTTATTGTATTTTAAATGAATTAATACTAATAAACTGAAAATTCACAAAAACGTGGAAAAACGGCAAAATATTGCCTAATTCGATGATATTTTTATTAAATCACATAAAGGAAAAGAGAATGATAAACGTCGAAATATTGCTAAATTCGATGATTTCTCGTACGAAACAAAATGCAAGAAAACTTGCTTAAAATGCAATATTATGCGAAATTCTGAGATTTGAAGGCCAAATCACATATCGTGATACTACATGAAATAGTATCGAAATATTGGTAAAATGAATATATTTACGTAATATCAAACTACATGAAAAACGTGAAAAAAGTCACGATTATACCAAATTTGAAGATTTTAACTTCGAATCATATGCGAGGTTTCGTATTATTTAGATCCAAGAAAAGACATATGACAATGTTGTTTCCAATACAAATTATAAAAATCAATGTGTTTTCATTAGAATTAACTAAAATGTTCCTGATTTTCCGTTTATATTACCGATGGAAGATGTACACGTAAAACCGCTCTATTCCGGCTGAAAAGTCGATGTATGCAATAAAAACCGAACTTCTCCCCTTTTCAATATCTTACACAGTATTTTAACGAGAAACAAATAGATGATTGAAAATGAAGTATTTAAGGTTACTATCTAATCAATTATGTGTTTGCATCATTTTTATTGTATATTTATTGAGTTAATACTAATAAACTGAAAATTCACAAAAACGTGGAAAAACGGCAAAATATTGCCTAATTCGATGATATTTTGATTAAATCACATAAAGGAAAAGGGAATGATAAACGTCGAAATATTGCTAAATTCGAAGATTTCTCGTACGAAACAAAATGCAAGAAAACTTGCTTAAAATGCAATATTATGCGAAATTCTGAGATTTGAAGGCCAAATCACATATCGTGATACTACATGAAATAGTATCGAAATATTGGTAAAATGAATATATTTACGTAATATCAAACTACATGAAAAACGTGAAAAAAGTCACGATTATACCAAATTTGAGGATTTTAACTTCGAATCATAATGCGAGGTTTCGTATTATTTAGTTCCAAGAAAAGACATATGACAATGTTGTTTCCAATACAAATGATAAAAATCAATGTGTTTTCATTAGAATTAACTAAAATGTTCCTGATTTTCCGTTTATATTACCGATGGAAGATGTACACGTAAAACCGCTCTAATCCGGCTGAAACGTCGATATAAGCAATAAAAACCGAACATCTGCCTTTGTCAATATATTACTCAGTATTTTAACGAGAAACAATAAGATGATTGAAAATGAAGTATTTAAGGTTACTATCTAATCAATTATGTGTTTGCATCATTTTTATTGTATATTTAATGAATTAATACAAATAAACTGAAAATTCACAAAAACGTGGAAAAACGGCAAAATATTGCCTAATTCGATGATATTTTGATTAAATCACATAAAGGAAAAGAAAATGATAAACGTCGAAATATTGCTAAATTCGATGATTTCTCGTACGAAACAAAATGCAAGAAAACTTGCTTAAAATGCAATATTATGCGAAATTCTGAGATTTGAAGGCCAAATCACATATCGTGATACTACATGAAATAGTATCGAAATATTGGTAAAATGAATATATTTACGTAATATCAAACTACATGAAAAACGTGAAAAAAATCACTATTATACCAAATTTGAGGATTTTAACTTCGAATCATAAAGCGAGGTTTCGTACTATTTACATCCATGAAAAGACATATGACAATGTTGTTTCCAATACAAATTATAAAAATCAATGTGTTTTCATTAGAATTAACTAAAATGTTCCTGATTTTCCGTTTATATTACCGATGGAAGATGTACACGTAAAACCGCTCTATTCCGGCTGAAAAGTCGATGTATGCAATAAAAACCGAACTTCTCCCCTTTTCAATATCTTACTCAGTATTTTAACGAGAAACAAATAGATGATTGAAAATGAAGTATTTAAGGTTACTATCTAATCAATTATGTGTTTGCATCATTTTTATTGTATTTTAAATGAATTAATACTAATAAACTGAAAATTCACAAAAACGTGGAAAAACGGCAAAATATTGCCTAATTCGATGATATTTTGATTAAATCACATAAAGGAAAAGAGAATGATAAACGTCGAAATATTGCTAAATTCGATGATTTCTCGTACGAAACAAAATGCAAGAAAACTTGCTTAAAATGCAATATTATGCGAAATTCTGAGATTTGAAGGCCAAATCACATATCGTGATACTACATGAAATAGTATCGAAATATTGGTAAAATGAATATATTTACGTAATATCAAACTACATGAAAAACGTGAAAAAAGTCACGATTATACCAAATTTGAAGATTTTAACTTCGAATCATAATGCGAGGTTTCGTATTATTTAGATCCAAGAAAAGACATATGACAATGTTGTTTCCAATACAAATTATAAAAATCAATGTGTTTTCATTAGAATTAACTAAAATGTTCCTGATTTTCCGTTTATATTACCGATGGAAGATGTATACGTAAAACCGCTCTATTCCGGCTGAAAAGTCGATGTATGCAATAAAAACCGAACTTCTCCCCTTTTCAATATCTTACTCAGTATTTTAACGAGAAACAAATAGATGATTGAAAATGAAGTATTTAAGGTTACTATCTAATCAATTATGTGTTTGCATCATTTTTATTGTATTTTAAATGAATTAATACTAATAAACTGAAAATTCACAAAAACGTGGAAAAACGGCAAAATATTGCCTAATTCGATGATATTTTGATTAAATCACATAAAGGAAAAGAGAATGATAAACGTCGAAATATTGCTAAATTCGATGATTTCTCGTACGAAACAAAATGCAAGAAAACTTGCTTAAAATGCAATATTATGCGAAATTCTGAGATTTGAAGGCCAAATCACATATCGTGATACTACATGAAATAGTATCGAAATATTGGTAAAATGAATATATTTACGTAATATCAAACTACATGAAAAACGTGAAAAAAGTCACGATTATACCAAATTTGAAGATTTTAACTTCGAATCATAATGCGAGGTTTCGTATTATTTAGATCCAAGAAAAGACATATGACAATGTTGTTTCCAATACAAATTATAAAAATCAATGTGTTTTCATTAGAATTAACTAAAATGTTCCTGATTTTCCGTTTATATTACCGATGGAAGATGTATACGTAAAACCGCTCTATTCCGGCTGAAAAGTCGATGTATGCAATAAAAACCGAACTTCTCCCCTTTTCAATATCTTACTCAGTATTTTAACGAGAAACAAATAGATGATTGAAAATGAAGTATTTAAGGTTACTATCTAATCAATTATGTGTTTGCATCATTTTTATTGTATATTTATTGAGTTAATACTAATAAACTGAAAATTCACAAAAACGTGGAAAAACGGCAAAATATTGCCTAATTCGATGATATTTTGATTAAATCACATAAAGGAAAAGGGAATGATAAACGTCAAAATATTGCTAAATTCGATGATTTCTCGTACGAAACAAAATGCAAGAAAACTTCCTTAAAATGCAATATTATGTGAAATTCTGAGATTTGAAGGCCAAATCACATATCGTGATACTACATGAAATAGTATCGAAATATTGGTAAAATGAATATATTTACGTAATATCAAACTACATGAAAAACGTGAAAAAAGTCACGATTATACCAAATTTGAGGATTTTAACTTCGAATCATAATGCGAGGTTTCGTATTATTTAGATCCAAGAAGAGACATATGACAATGGTGTTTCCAATACAAATTATAAAAATCAATGTGTTTTCATTAGAATTAACTAAAATGTTCCTGATTTTCCGTTTATATTACCGATGGAAGATGTACACGTAAAACCGCTCTAATCCGGCTGAAACGTCGATATAAGCAATAAAAACCGAACGTCTGCCCTTGTCAATATCTTACTCAGTATTTTAACGAGAAACAATTAGATGATTGAAAATGAAGTGTTTAAGGTTACTATCTAATCAATTATGTGTTTGCATCATTTTTATTGTATATTTAATGAATTAATACTAATAAACTGAAAATTCACAAAAACGTGGAAAAAACGGCAAAATATTGCCTAATTCGATGATATTTTGATTAAATCACATAATGGAAAAGAAAATGATAAACGTCGAAATATTGCTAAATTCGATGATTTCTCGTACGAAACAAAATGCAAGAAAACTTGCTTAAAATGCAATATTATGCGAAATTCTGAGATTTGAAGGCCAAATCACATATCGTGATACTACATGAAATAGTATCGAAATATTGGTAAAATGAATATATTTACGTAATATCAAACTACATGAAAAACGTGAAAAAAGTCACGATTATACCAAATTTGAGGATTTTAACTTCGAATCATAATGCGAGGTTTCGTATTATTTAGATCCAAGAAAAGACATATGACAATGTTGTTTCCAATACAAATTATTAAAATCAATGTGTTTTCATTAGAATTAACTAAAATGTTCCTGATTTTCCGTTTATATTACCGATGGAAGATGTACACGTAAAACCGCTCTATTCCGGCTGAAAAGTCGATGTATGCAATAAAAACCGAACTTCTCCCCTTTTCAATATCTTACTCAGTATTTTAACGAGAAACAAATAGATGATTGAAAATGAAGTATTTAAGGTTACTATCTAATCAATTATGTGTTTGCATCATTTTTATTGTATTTTAAATGAATTAATACTAATAAACTGAAAATTCACAAAAACGTGGAAAAACGGCAAAATATTGCCTAATTCGATGATATTTTCATTAAATCACATAAAGGAAAAGAGAATGATAAACGTCGAAATATTGCTAAATTCGATGATTTCTCGTACGAAACAAAATGCAAGAAAACTTGCTTAAAATGCAATATTATGCGAAATTCTGAGATTTGAAGGCCAAATCACATATCGTGATACTACATGAAATAGTATCGAAATATTGGTAAAATGAATATATTTACGTAATATCAAACTACATGAAAAACGTGAAAAAAGTCACGATTATACCAAATTTGAAGATCTTAACTTCGAATCATAATGCGAGGTTTCGTATTATTTAGATCCAAGAAAAGACATATGACAATGTTGTTTCCAATACAAATTATAAAAATCAATGTGTTTTCATTAGAATTAACTAAAATGTTCCTGATTTTCCGTTTATATTACCGATGGAAGATGTACACGTAAAACCGCTCTATTCCGGCTGAAAAGTCGATGTATGCAATAAAAACCGAACTTCTCCCCTTTTCAATATCTTACACAGTATTTTAACGAGAAACAAATAGATGATTGAAAATGAAGTATTTAAGGTTACTATCTAATCAATTATGTGTTTGCATCATTTTTATTGTATATTTATTGAGTTAATACTAATAAACTGAAAATTCACAAAAACGTGGAAAAACGGCAAAATATTGCCTAATTCGATGATATTTTGATTAAATCACATAAAGGAAAAGGGAATGATAAACGTCAAAATATTGCTAAATTCGATGATTTCTCGTACGAAACAAAATGCAAGAAAACTTGCTTAAAATGCAATATTATGCGAAATTCTGAGATTTGAAGGCCAAATCACATATCGTGACACTACATGAATTAGTATCGAAATATTGGTAAAAATGAATATATATACGTAATATCAAACTACATGAAAAACGTGAAAATTCACTATTATACCAAATTTGAGGATTTTAACTTCGAATCATAAAGCGAGGTTTCGTACTATTTACATCCATGAAAAGACATATGACAATGTTGTTTCCAAATCAAATTATAAAAATCAATGTGTTTTCATTAGAATTAACTAAAATGTTCCTGATTTTCCGTTTATATTACCGATGGAAGATGTACACGTAAAACCGCTCTAATCCGGCTGAAACGTCGATATAAGCAATAAAAACCGAACTTCTGCCCTTGTCAATATCTTACTCAGTATTTTAACGAGAAACAATTAGATGATTGAAAATGAAGTATTTAAGGTTACTATCTAATCAATTATGTGTTTGCATCATTTTTATTGTATATTTAATGAAATAATACTAATAAACTGAAAATTCACAAAAACGTGGAAAAACGGCAAAATATTGCCTAATTCGATGATATTTTGATTAAATCACATAAAGGAAAAGGGAATGATAATCGTCGAAATATTGCTAAATTCGAAGATTTCTCGTACGAAACAAAATGCAAGAAAACTTGCTTAAAATGCAATATTATGCGAAATTCTGAGATTTGAAGGCCAAATCACATATCGTGATACTACATGAAATAGTATCGAAATATTGGTAAAAATGAATATATTTACGTAATATCAAACTACATGAAAAACGTGAATAAAGTCACGATTATACCAAATTTGAGGATTTTAACTTCGAATCATAATGCGAGGTTTCGTATTATTTAGATCCAAGAAAAGCCATATGACAATGTTGTTTCCAATACAAATGATAAAAATCAATGTGTTTTCATTAGAATTAACTAAAATGTTCCTGATTTTCCGTTTATATTACCGATGGAAGATGTACACGTAAAACCGCTCTAATCCGGCTGAAACGTCGATATAAGCAATAAAAACCGAACTTCTGCCTTTGTCAATATATTACTCAGTATTTTAACGAGAAACAATTAGATGATTGAAAATGAAGTATTTAAGGTTACTATCTAATCAATTATGTGTTTGCATCATTTTTATTGTATATTTAATGAATTAATACAAATAAACTGAAAATTCACAAAAACGTGGAAAAACGGCAAAATATTGCCTAATTCGATGATATTTTGATTAAATCACATAAAGGAAAAGAAAATGATAAACGTCGAAATATTGCTAAATTCGATGATTTCTCGTACGAAACAAAATGCAAGAAAACTTGCTTAAAATGCAATATTATGCGAAATTCTGAGATTTGAAGGCCAAATCACATATCGTGATACTACATGAAATAGTATCGAAATATTGGTAAAATGAATATATTTACGTAATATCAAACTACATGAAAAACGTGAAAAAAGTCACGATTATACCAAATTTGAGGATTTTAACTTCGAATCATAATGCGAGGTTTCGTATTATTTAGATCCAAGAAAAGACATATGACAATGTTGTTTCCAATACAAATTATAACAATCAATGTGTTTTCATTAGAATTAACTAAAATGTTCCTGATTTTCCGTTTATATTACCGATGGAAGATGTACACGTAAAACCGCTCTATTCCGGCTGAAAAGTCGATGTATGCAATAAAAACCGAACTTCTCCGCTTTTCAATATCTTACTCAGTATTTTAACGAGAAACAAATAGATGATTGAAAATGAAGTATTTAAGGTTACTATCTAATCAATTATGTGTTTGCATCATTTTTATTGTATATTTAATGAAATAATACTAATAAACTGAAAATTCACAAAAACGTGGAAAAACGGCAAAATATTGCCTAATTCGATGATATTTTGATTAAATCACATAAAGGAAAAGGGAATGATAAACGTCAAAATATTGCTAAATTCGATGATTTCTCGTACGAAACAAAATGCAAGAAAACTTGCTTAAAATGCAATATTATGCGAAATTCTGAGATTTGAAGGCCAAATCACATATCGTGACACTACATGAATTAGTATCGAAATATTGGTAAAAATGAATATATATACGTAATATCAAACTACATGAAAAACGTGAAAATTCACTATTATACCAAATTTGAGGATTTTAACTTCGAATCATAAAGCGAGGTTTCGAACTATTTACATCCATGAAAAGACATATGACAATGTTGTTTCAAAATCAAATTATAAAAATCAATGTGTTTTCATTAGAATTAACTAAAATGTTCCTGATTTTCCGTTTATATTACCGATGGAAGATGTACACGTAAAACCGCTCTAATCCGGCTGAAACGTCGATATAAGCAATAAAAACCGAACTTCTGCCCTTGTCAATATCTTACTCAGTATTTTAACGAGAAACAATTAGATGATTGAAAATGAAGTATTTAAGGTTACTATCTAATCAATTATGTGTTTGCATCATTTTTATTGTATATTTAATGAAATAATACTAATAAACTGAAAATTCACAAAAACGTGGAAAAACGGCAAAATATTGCCTAATTCGATGATTTTTTGATTAAATCACATAAAGGAAAAGGGAATGATAATCGTCGAAATATTGCTAAATTCGAAGATTTCTCGTACGAAACAAAATGCAAGAAAACTTGCTTAAAATGCAATATTATGCGAAATTCTGAGATTTGAAGGCCAAATCACATATCGTGATACTACATGAAATAGTATCGAAATATTGGTAAAAATGAATATATTTACGTAATATCAAACTACATGAAAAACGTGAATAAAGTCACGATTATACCAAATTTGAGGATTTTAACTTCGAATCATAATGCGAGGTTTCGTATTATTTAGATCCAAGAAAAGACATATGACAATGTTGTTTCCAATACAAATGATAAAAATCAATGTGTTTTCATTAGAATTAACTAAAATGTTCCTGATTTTCCGTTTATATTACCGATGGAAGATGTACACGTAAAACCGCTCTAATCCGGCTGAAACGTCGATATAAGCAATAAAAACCGAACTTCTGCCTTTGTCAATATCTTACTCAGTATTTTAACGAGAAACAATTAGATGATTGAAAATGAAGTATTTAAGGTTACTATCTAATCAATTATGTGTTTGCATCATTTTTATTGTATATTTAATGAATTAATACAAATAAACTGAAAATTCACAAAAACGTGGAAAAACGGCAAAATATTGCCTAATTCGATGATATTTTGATTAAATCACATAAAGGAAAAGAAAATGATTAACGTCGAAATATTGCTAAATTCGATGATTTCTCGTACGAAACAAAATGCAAGAAAACTTGCTTAAAATGCAATATTATGCGAAATTCTGAGATTTGAAGGCCAAATCACATATCGTGATACTACATGAAATAGTATCGAAATATTGGTAAAATGAATATATTTACGTAATATCAAACTACATGAAAAACGTGAAAAAAGTCACGATTATACCAAATTTGAGGATTTTAACTTCGAATCATAATGCGAGGTTTCGTATTATTTAGATCCAAGAAAAGACATATGACAATGTTGTTTCCAATACAAATTATAACAATCAATGTGTTTTCATTAGAATTAACTAAAATGTTCCTGATTTTCCGTTTATATTACCGATGGAAGATGTACACGTAAAACCGCTCTATTCCGGCTGAAAAGTCGATGTATGCAATAAAAACCGAACTTCTCCGCTTTTCAATATCTTACTCAGTATTTTAACGAGAAACAAATAGATGATTGAAAATGAAGTATTTAAGGTTACTATCTAATCAATTATGTGTTTGCATCATTTTTATTGTATATTTAATGAAATAATACTAATAAACTGAAAATTCACAAAAACGTGGAAAAACGGCAAAATATTGCCTAATTCGATGATATTTTGATTAAATCACATAAAGGAAAAGGGAATGATAAACGTCAAAATATTGCTAAATTCGATGATTTCTCGTACGAAACAAAATGCAAGAAAACTTGCTTAAAATGCAATATTATGCGAAATTCTGAGATTTGAAGGCCAAATCACATATCGTGACACTACATGAATTAGTATCGAAATATTGGTAAAAATGAATATATATACGTAATATCAAACTACATGAAAAACGTGAAAAAAGTCACTATTATACCAAATTTGAGGATTTTAACTTCGAATCATAAAGCGAGGTTTCGTACTATTTACATCCATGAAAAGACATATGACAATGTTGTTTCCAAATCAAATTATAAAAATCAATGTGTTTTCATTAGAATTAACTAAAATGTTCCTGATTTTCCGTTTATATTACCGATGGAAGATGTACACGTAAAACCGCTCTATTCCGGCTGAAAAGTCGATGTATGCAATAAAAACCGAACTTCTCCCCTTTTCAATATCTTACTCAGTATTTTAACGAGAAACAAATAGATGATTGAAAATGAAGTATTTAAGGTTACTATCTAATCAATTATGTGTTTGCATCATTTTTATTGTATATTTATTGAGTTAATACTAATAAACTGAAAATTCACAAAAACGTGGAAAAACGGCAAAATATTGCCTAATTCGATGATATTTTGATTAAATCACATAAAGGAAA
This sequence comes from Procambarus clarkii, assembly GCF_040958095.1. Taxonomy (NCBI): domain Eukaryota; kingdom Metazoa; phylum Arthropoda; class Malacostraca; order Decapoda; family Cambaridae; genus Procambarus; species Procambarus clarkii. The sequence continues at coordinate 20,666 of NW_027190034.1, forward strand.
AGGGAATGATAAACGTCAAAATATTGCTAAATTCGATGATTTCTCGTACGAAACAAAATGCAAGAAAACTTGCTTAAAATGCAATATTATGCGAAATTCTGAGATTTGAAGGCCAAATCACATATCGTGATACTACATGAAATAGTATCGAAATATTGGTAAAATGAATATATTTACGTAATATCAAACTACATGAAAAACGTGAGAAAAGTCACGATTATACCAAATTTGAGGATTTTAACTTCGAATCATAATGCGAGGTTTCGTATTATTTAGATCCAAGAAGAGACATATGACAATAGTGTTTCCAATACAAATTATAAAAATCAATGTGTTTTCATTAGAATTAACTAAAATGTTCCTGATTTTCCGTTTATATTACCGATGGAAGATGTACACGTAAAACCGCTCTAATCCGGCTGAAACGTCGATATAAGCAATAAAAACCGAACGTCTGCCCTTGTCAATATCTTACTCAGTATTTTAACGAGAAACAATTAGATGATTGAAAATGAAGTGTTTAAGGTTACTATCTAATCAATTATGTGTTTGCATCATTTTTATTGTATATTTAATGAATTAATACTAATAAACTGAAAATTCACAAAAACGTGGAAAAACGGCAAAATATTGCCTAATTCGATGATATTTTGATTAAATCACATAATGGAAAAGAAAATGATAAACGTCGAAATATTGCTAAATTCGATGATTTCTCGTACGAAACAAAATGCAAGAAAACTTGCTTAAAATGCAATATTATGCGAAATTCTGAGATTTGAAGGCCAAATCACATATCGTGATACTACATGAAATAGTATCGAAATATTGGTAAAATGAATATATTTACGTAATATCAAACTACATGAAAAACGTGAAAAAAGTCACGATTATACCAAATTTGAGGATTTTAACTTCGAATCATAATGCGAGGTTTCGTATTATTTAGATCCAAGAAAAGACATATGACAATGTTGTTTCCAATACAAATTATAAAAATCAATGTGTTTTCATTAGAATTAACTAAAATGTTCCTGATTTTCCGTTTATATTACCGATGGAAGATGTACACGTAAAACCGCTCTATTCCGGCTGAAAAGTCGATGTATGCAATAAAAACCGAACTTCTCCCCTTTTCAATATCTTACTCAGTATTTTAACGAGAAACAAATAGATGATTGAAAATGAAGTATTTAAGGTTACTATCTAATCAATTATGTGTTTGCATCATTTTTATTGTATATTTATTGAGTTAATACTAATAAACTGAAAATTCACAAAAACGTGGAAAAACGGCAAAATATTGCCTAATTCGATGATATTTTGATTAAATCACATAAAGGAAAAGGGAATGATAAACGTCAAAATATTGCTAAATTCGATGATTTCTCGTACGAAACAAAATGCAAGAAAACTTGCTTAAAATGCAATATTATGCGAAATTCTGAGATTTGAAGGCCAAATCACATATCGTGACACTACATGAATTAGTATCGAAATATTGGTAAAAATGAATATATATACGTAATATCAAACTACATGAAAAACGTGAAAAAAGTCACTATTATACCAAATTTGAGGATTTTAACTTCGAATCATAAAGCGAGGTTTCGAACTATTTACATCCATGAAAAGACATATGACAATGTTGTTTCAAAATCAAATTATAAAAATCAATGTGTTTTCATTAGAATTAACTAAAATGTTCCTGATTTTCCGTTTATATTACCGATGGAAGATGTACACGTAAAACCGCTCTAATCCGGCTGAAACGTCGATATAAGCAATAAAAACCGAACTTCTGCCCTTGTCAATATCTTACTCAGTATTTTAACGAGAAACAATTAGATGATTGAAAATGAAGTATTTAAGGTTACTATCTAATCAATTATGTGTTTGCATCATTTTTATTGTATATTTAATGAATTAATACAAATAAACTGAAAATTCACAAAAACGTGGAAAAACGGCAAAATATTGCCTAATTCGATGATATTTTGATTAAATCACATAAAGGAAAAGAAAATGATAAACGTCGAAATATTGCTAAATTCGATGATTTCTCGTACGAAACAAAATGCAAGAAAACTTGCTTAAAATGCAATATTATGCGAAATTCTGAGATTTGAAGGCCAAATCACATATCGTGATACTACATGAAATAGTATCGAAATATTGGTAAAATGAATATATTTACGTAATATCAAACTACATGAAAAACGTGAAAAAAGTCACGATTATACCAAATTTGAGGATTTTAACTTCGAATCATAATGCGAGGTTTCGTATTATTTAGATCCATGAAAAGACATATGACAATGTTGTTTCCAATACAAATTATAACAATCAATGTGTTTTCATTAGAATTAACTAAAATGTTCCTGATTTTCCGTTTATATTACCGATGGAAGATGTACACGTAAAACCGCTCTATTCCGGCTGAAAAGTCGATGTATGCAATAAAAACCGAACTTCTCCGCTTTTCAATATCTTACTCAGTATTTTAACGAGAAACAAATAGATGATTGAAAATGAAGTATTTAAGGTTACTATCTAATCAATTATGTGTTTGCATCATTTTTATTGTATATTTAATGAAATAATACTAATAAACTGAAAATTCACAAAAACGTGGAAAAACGGCAAAATATTGCCTAATTCGATGATATTTTGATTAAATCACATAAAGGAAAAGGGAATGATAAACGTCAAAATATTGCTAAATTCGATGATTTCTCGTACGAAACAAAATGCAAGAAAACTTGCTTAAAATGCAATATTATGCGAAATTCTGAGATTTGAAGGCCAAATCACATATCGTGACACTACATGAATTAGTATCGAAATATTGGTAAAAATGAATATATATACGTAATATCAAACTACATGAAAAACGTGAAAAAAGTCACTATTATACCAAATTTGAGGATTTTAACTTCGAATCATAAAGCGAGGTTTCGTACTATTTACATCCATGAAAAGACATATGACAATGTTGTTTCCAAATCAAATTATAAAAATCAATGTGTTTTCATTAGAATTAACTAAAATGTTCCTGATTTTCCGTTTATATTACCGATGGAAGATGTACACGTAAAACCGCTCTATTCCGGCTGAAAAGTCGATGTATGCAATAAAAACCGAACTTCTCCCCTTTTCAATATCTTACTCAGTATTTTAACGAGAAACAAATAGATGATTGAAAATGAAGTATTTAAGGTTACTATCTAATCAATTATGTGTTTGCATCATTTTTATTGTATATTTATTGAGTTAATACTAATAAACTGAAAATTCACAAAAACGTGGAAAAACGGCAAAATATTGCCTAATTCGATGATATTTTGATTAAATCACATAAAGGAAAAGGGAATGATAAACGTCAAAATATTGCTAAATTCGATGATTTCTCGTACGAAACAAAATGCAAGAAAACTTGCTTAAAATGCAATATTATGCGAAATTCTGAGATTTGAAGGCCAAATCACATATCGTGATACTACATGAAATAGTATCGAAATATTGGTAAAATGAATATATTTACGTAATATCAAACTACATGAAAAACGTGAAAAAAGTCACGATTATACCAAATTTGAGGATTTTAACTTCGAATCATAATGCGAGGTTTCGTATTATTTAGATCCAAGAAGAGACATATGACAATGGTGTTTCCAATACAAATTATAAAAATCAATGTGTTTTCATTAGAATTAACTAAAATGTTCCTGATTTTCCGTTTATATTACCGATGGAAGATGTACACGTAAAACCGCTCTAATCCGGCTGAAACGTCGATATAAGCAATAAAAACCGAACGTCTGCCCTTGTCAATATCTTACTCAGTATTTTAACGAGAAACAATTAGATGATTGAAAATGAAGTGTTTAAGGTTACTATCTAATCAATTATGTGTTTGCATCATTTTTATTGTATATTTAATGAATTAATACTAATAAACTGAAAATTCACAAAAACGTGGAAAAACGGCAAAATATTGCCTAATTCGATGATATTTTGATTAAATCACATAATGGAAAAGAAAATGATAAACGTCGAAATATTGCTAAATTCGATGATTTCTCGTACGAAACAAAATGCAAGAAAACTTGCTTAAAATGCAATATTATGCGAAATTCTGAGATTTGAAGGCCAAATCACATATCGTGATACTACATGAAATAGTATCGAAATATTGGTAAAATGAATATATTTACGTAATATCAAACTACATGAAAAACGTGAAAAAAGTCACGATTATACCAAATTTGAGGATTTTAACTTCGAATCATAATGCGAGGTTTCGTATTATTTAGATCCAAGAAAAGACATATGACAATGTTGTTTCCAATACAAATTATAAAAATCAATGTGTTTTCATTAGAATTAACTAAAATGTTCCTGATTTTCCGTTTATATTACCGATGGAAGATGTACACGTAAAACCGCTCTATTCCGGCTGAAAAGTCGATGTATGCAATAAAAACCGAACTTCTCCCCTTTTCAATATCTTACTCAGTATTTTAACGAGAAACAAATAGATGATTGAAAATGAAGTATTTAAGGTTACTATCTAATCAATTATGTGTTTGCATCATTTTTATTGTATATTTATTGAGTTAATACTAATAAACTGAAAATTCACAAAAACGTGGAAAAACGGCAAAATATTGCCTAATTCGATGATATTTTGATTAAATCACATAAAGGAAAAGGGAATGATAAACGTCAAAATATTGCTAAATTCGATGATTTCTCGTACGAAACAAAATGCAAGAAAACTTGCTTAAAATGCAATATTATGCGAAATTCTGAGATTTGAAGGCCAAATCACATATCGTGACACTACATGAATTAGTATCGAAATATTGGTAAAAATGAATATATATACGTAATATCAAACTACATGAAAAACGTGAAAAAAGTCACTATTATACCAAATTTGAGGATTTTAACTTCGAATCATAAAGCGAGGTTTCGAACTATTTACATCCATGAAAAGACATATGACAATGTTGTTTCAAAATCAAATTATAAAAATCAATGTGTTTTCATTAGAATTAACTAAAATGTTCCTGATTTTCCGTTTATATTACCGATGGAAGATGTACACGTAAAACCGCTCTAATCCGGCTGAAACGTCGATATAAGCAATAAAAACCGAACTTCTGCCCTTGTCAATATCTTACTCAGTATTTTAACGAGAAACAATTAGATGATTGAAAATGAAGTATTTAAGGTTACTATCTAATCAATTATGTGTTTGCATCATTTTTATTGTATATTTAATGAAATAATACTAATAAACTGAAAATTCACAAAAACGTGGAAAAACGGCAAAATATTGCCTAATTCGATGATATTTTGATTAAATCACATAAAGGAAAAGGGAATGATAATCGTCGAAATATTGCTAAATTCGAAGATTTCTCGTACGAAACAAAATGCAAGAAAACTTGCTTAAAATGCAATATTATGCGAAATTCTGAGATTTGAAGGCCAAATCACATATCGTGATACTACATGAAATAGTATCGAAATATTGGTAAAAATGAATATATTTACGTAATATCAAACTACATGAAAAACGTGAATAAAGTCACGATTATACCAAATTTGAGGATTTTAACTTCGAATCATAATGCGAGGTTTCGTATTATTTAGATCCAAGAAAAGACATATGACAATGTTGTTTCCAATACAAATGATAAAAATCAATGTGTTTTCATTAGAATTAACTAAAATGTTCCTGATTTTCCGTTTATATTACCGATGGAAGATGTACACGTAAAACCGCTCTAATCCGGCTGAAACGTCGATATAAGCAATAAAAACCGAACTTCTGCCTTTGTCAATATCTTACTCAGTATTTTAACGAGAAACAATTAGATGATTGAAAATGAAGTATTTAAGGTTACTATCTAATCAATTATGTGTTTGCATCATTTTTATTGTATATTTAATGAATTAATACAAATAAACTGAAAATTCACAAAAACGTGGAAAAACGGCAAAATATTGCCTAATTCGATGATATTTTGATTAAATCACATAAAGGAAAAGAAAATGATTAACGTCGAAATATTGCTAAATTCGATGATTTCTCGTACGAAACAAAATGCAAGAAAACTTGCTTAAAATGCAATATTATGCGAAATTCTGAGATTTGAAGGCCAAATCACATATCGTGATACTACATGAAATAGTATCGAAATATTGGTAAAATGAATATATTTACGTAATATCAAACTACATGAAAAACGTGAAAAAAGTCACGATTATACCAAATTTGAGGATTTTAACTTCGAATCATAATGCGAGGTTTCGTATTATTTAGATCCAAGAAAAGACATATGACAATGTTGTTTCCAATACAAATTATAACAATCAATGTGTTTTCATTAGAATTAACTAAAATGTTCCTGATTTTCCGTTTATATTACCGATGGAAGATGTACACGTAAAACCGCTCTATTCCGGCTGAAAAGTCGATGTATGCAATAAAAACCGAACTTCTCCGCTTTTCAATATCTTACTCAGTATTTTAACGAGAAACAAATAGATGATTGAAAATGAAGTATTTAAGGTTACTATCTAATCAATTATGTGTTTGCATCATTTTTATTGTATATTTAATGAAATAATACTAATAAACTGAAAATTCACAAAAACGTGGAAAAACGGCAAAATATTGCCTAATTCGATGATATTTTGATTAAATCACATAAAGGAAAAGGGAATGATAAACGTCAAAATATTGCTAAATTCGATGATTTCTCGTACGAAACAAAATGCAAGAAAACTTGCTTAAAATGCAATATTATGCGAAATTCTGAGATTTGAAGGCCAAATCACATATCGTGACACTACATGAATTAGTATCGAAATATTGGTAAAAATGAATATATATACGTAATATCAAACTACATGAAAAACGTGAAAAAAGTCACTATTATACCAAATTTGAGGATTTTAACTTCGAATCATAAAGCGAGGTTTCGTACTATTTACATCCATGAAAAGACATATGACAATGTTGTTTCCAAATCAAATTATAAAAATCAATGTGTTTTCATTAGAATTAACTAAAATGTTCCTGATTTTCCGTTTATATTACCGATGGAAGATGTACACGTAAAACCGCTCTATTCCGGCTGAAAAGTCGATGTATGCAATAAAAACCGAACTTCTCCCCTTTTCAATATCTTACTCAGTATTTTAACGAGAAACAAATAGATGATTGAAAATGAAGTATTTAAGGTTACTATCTAATCAATTATGTGTTTGCATCATTTTTATTGTATATTTATTGAGTTAATACTAATAAACTGAAAATTCACAAAAACGTGGAAAAACGGCAAAATATTGCCTAATTCGATGATATTTTGATTAAATCACATAAAGGAAAAGGGAATGATAATCGTCGAAATATTGCTAAATTCGAAGATTTCTCGTACGAAACAAAATGCAAGAAAACTTGCTTAAAATGCAATATTATGCGAAATTCTGAGATTTGAAGGCCAAATCACATATCGTGATACTACATGAAATAGTATCGAAATATTGGTAAAAATGAATATATTTACGTAATATCAAACTACATGAAAAACGTGAATAAAGTCACGATTATACCAAATTTGAGGATTTTAACTTCGAATCATAATGCGAGGTTTCGTATTATTTAGATCCAAGAAAAGACATATGACAATGTTGTTTCCAATACAAATGATAAAAATCAATGTGTTTTCATTAGAATTAACTAAAATGTTCCTGATTTTCCGTTTATATTACCGATGGAAGATGTACACGTAAAACCGCTCTAATCCGGCTGAAACGTCGATATAAGCAATAAAAACCGAACTTCTGCCTTTGTCAATATCTTACTCAGTATTTTAACGAGAAACAATTAGATGATTGAAAATGAAGTATTTAAGGTTACTATCTAATCAATTATGTGTTTGCATCATTTTTATTGTATATTTAATGAATTAATACAAATAAACTGAAAATTCACAAAAACGTGGAAAAACGGCAAAATATTGCCTAATTCGATGATATTTTGATTAAATCACATAAAGGAAAAGAAAATGATTAACGTCGAAATATTGCTAAATTCGATGATTTCTCGTACGAAACAAAATGCAAGAAAACTTGCTTAAAATGCAATATTATGCGAAATTCTGAGATTTGAAGGCCAAATCACATATCGTGATACTACATGAAATAGTATCGAAATATTGGTAAAATGAATATATTTACGTAATATCAAACTACATGAAAAACGTGAAAAAAGTCACGATTATACCAAATTTGAGGATTTTAACTTCGAATCATAATGCGAGGTTTCGTATTATTTAGATCCAAGAAAAGACATATGACAATGTTGTTTCCAATACAAATTATAACAATCAATGTGTTTTCATTAGAATTAACTAAAATGTTCCTGATTTTCCGTTTATATTACCGATGGAAGATGTACACGTAAAACCGCTCTATTCCGGCTGAAAAGTCGATGTATGCAATAAAAACCGAACTTCTCCGCTTTTCAATATCTTACTCAGTATTTTAACGAGAAACAAATAGATGATTGAAAATGAAGTATTTAAGGTTACTATCTAATCAATTATGTGTTTGCATCATTTTTATTGTATATTTAATGAAATAATACTAATAAACTGAAAATTCACAAAAACGTGGAAAAACGGCAAAATATTGCCTAATTCGATGATATTTTGATTAAATCACATAAAGGAAAAGGGAATGATAAACGTCAAAATATTGCTAAATTCGATGATTTCTCGTACGAAACAAAATGCAAGAAAACTTGCTTAAAATGCAATATTATGCGAAATTCTGAGATTTGAAGGCCAAATCACATATCGTGACACTACATGAATTAGTATCGAAATATTGGTAAAAATGAATATATATACGTAATATCAAACTACATGAAAAACGTGAAAAAAGTCACTATTATACCAAATTTGAGGATTTTAACTTCGAATCATAAAGCGAGGTTTCGTACTATTTACATCCATGAAAAGACATATGACAATGTTGTTTCCAAATCAAATTATAAAAATCAATGTGTTTTCATTAGAATTAACTAAAATGTTCCTGATTTTCCGTTTATATTACCGATGGAAGATGTACACGTAAAACCGCTCTATTCCGGCTGAAAAGTCGATGTATGCAATAAAAACCGAACTTCTCCCCTTTTCAATATCTTACTCAGTATTTTAACGAGAAACAAATAGATGATTGAAAATGAAGTATTTAAGGTTACTATCTAATCAATTATGTGTTTGCATCATTTTTATTGTATATTTATTGAGTTAATACTAATAAACTGAAAATTCACAAAAACGTGGAAAAACGGCAAAATATTGCCTAATTCGATGATATTTTGATTAAATCACATAAAGGAAAAGGGAATGATAAACGTCAAAATATTGCTAAATTCGATGATTTCTCGTACGAAACAAAATGCAAGAAAACTTGCTTAAAATGCAATATTATGCGAAATTCTGAGATTTGAAGGCCAAATCACATATCGTGATACTACATGAAATAGTATCGAAATATTGGTAAAATGAATATATTTACGTAATATCAAACTACATGAAAAACGTGAGAAAAGTCACGATTATACCAAATTTGAGGATTTTAACTTCGAATCATAATGCGAGGTTTCGTATTATTTAGATCCAAGAAGAGACATATGACAATGGTGTTTCCAATACAAATTATAAAAATCAATGTGTTTTCATTAGAATTAACTAAAATGTTCCTGATTTTCCGTTTATATTACCGATGGAAGATGTACACGTAAAACCGCTCTAATCCGGCTGAAACGTCGATATAAGCAATAAAAACCGAACGTCTGCCCTTGTCAATATCTTACTCAGTATTTTAACGAGAAACAATTAGATGATTGAAAATGAAGTGTTTAAGGTTACTATCTAATCAATTATGTGTTTGCATCATTTTTATTGTATATTTAATGAATTAATACTAATAAACTGAAAATTCACAAAAACGTGGAAAAACGGCAAAATATTGCCTAATTCGATGATATTTTGATTAAATCACATAATGGAAAAGAAAATGATAAACGTCGAAATATTGCTAAATTCGATGATTTCTCGTACGAAACAAAATGCAAGAAAACTTGCTTAAAATGCAATATTATGCGAAATTCTGAGATTTGAAGGCCAAATCACATATCGTGATACTACATGAAATAGTATCGAAATATTGGTAAAATGAATATATTTACGTAATATCAAACTACATGAAAAACGTGAAAAAAGTCACGATTATACCAAATTTGAGGATTTTAACTTCGAATCATAATGCGAGGTTTCGTATTATTTAGATCCAAGAAAAGACATATGACAATGTTGTTTCCAATACAAATTATAAAAATCAATGTGTTTTCATTAGAATTAACTAAAATGTTCCTGATTTTCCGTTTATATTACCGATGGAAGATGTACACGTAAAACCGCTCTATTCCGGCTGAAAAGTCGATGTATGCAATAAAAACCGAACTTCTCCCCTTTTCAATATCTTACTCAGTATTTTAACGAGAAACAAATAGATGATTGAAAATGAAGTATTTAAGGTTACTATCTAATCAATTATGTGTTTGCATCATTTTTATTGTATATTTATTGAGTTAATACTAATAAACTGAAAATTCACAAAAACGTGGAAAAACGGCAAAATATTGCCTAATTCGATGATATTTTGATTAAATCACATAAAGGAAAAGGGAATGATAAACGTCAAAATATTGCTAAATTCGATGATTTCTCGTACGAAACAAAATGCAAGAAAACTTGCTTAAAATGCAATATTATGCGAAATTCTGAGATTTGAAGGCCAAATCACATATCGTGACACTACATGAATTAGTATCGAAATATTGGTAAAAATGAATATATATACGTAATATCAAACTACATGAAAAACGTGAAAAAAGTCACTATTATACCAAATTTGAGGATTTTAACTTCGAATCATAAAGCGAGGTTTCGAACTATTTACATCCATGAAAAGACATATGACAATGTTGTTTCAAAATCAAATTATAAAAATCAATGTGTTTTCATTAGAATTAACTAAAATGTTCCTGATTTTCCGTTTATATTACCGATGGAAGATGTACACGTAAAACCGCTCTAATCCGGCTGAAACGTCGATATAAGCAATAAAAACCGAACTTCTGCCCTTGTCAATATCTTACTCAGTATTTTAACGAGAAACAATTAGATGATTGAAAATGAAGTATTTAAGGTTACTATCTAATCAATTATGTGTTTGCATCATTTTTATTGTATATTTAATGAAATAATACTAATAAACTGAAAATTCACAAAAACGTGGAAAAACGGCAAAATATTGCCTAATTCGATGATATTTTGATTAAATCACATAAAGGAAAAGGGAATGATAATCGTCGAAATATTGCTAAATTCGAAGATTTCTCGTACGAAACAAAATGCAAGAAAACTTGCTTAAAATGCAATATTATGCGAAATTCTGAGATTTGAAGGCCAAATCACATATCGTGATACTACATGAAATAGTATCGAAATATTGGTAAAAATGAATATATTTACGTAATATCAAACTACATGAAAAACGTGAATAAAGTCACGATTATACCAAATTTGAGGATTTTAACTTCGAATCATAATGCGAGGTTTCGTATTATTTAGATCCAAGAAAAGACATATGACAATGTTGTTTCCAATACAAATGATAAAAATCAATGTGTTTTCATTAGAATTAACTAAAATGTTCCTGATTTTCCGTTTATATTACCGATGGAAGATGTACACGTAAAACCGCTCTAATCCGGCTGAAACGTCGATATAAGCAATAAAAACCGAACTTCTGCCTTTGTCAATATCTTACTCAGTATTTTAACGAGAAACAATTAGATGATTGAAAATGAAGTATTTAAGGTTACTATCTAATCAATTATGTGTTTGCATCATTTTTATTGTATATTTAATGAATTAATACAAATAAACTGAAAATTCACAAAAACGTGGAAAAACGGCAAAATATTGCCTAATTCGATGATATTTTGATTAAATCACATAAAGGAAAAGAAAATGATAAACGTCGAAATATTGCTAAATTCGATGATTTCTCGTACGAAACAAAATGCAAGAAAACTTGCTTAAAATGCAATATTATGCGAAATTCTGAGATTTGAAGGCCAAATCACATATCGTGATACTACATGAAATAGTATCGAAATATTGGTAAAATGAATATATTTACGTAATATCAAACTACATGAAAAACGTGAAAAAAGTCACGATTATACCAAATTTGAGGATTTTAACTTCGAATCATAATGCGAGGTTTCGTATTATTTAGATCCAAGAAAAGACATATGACAATGTTGTTTCCAATACAAATGATAAAAATCAATGTGTTTTCATTAGAATTAACTAAAATGTTCCTGATTTTCCGTTTATATTACCGATGGAAGATGTACACGTAAAACCGCTCTAATCCGGCTGAAACGTCGATATAAGCAATAAAAACCGAACTTCTGCCTTTGTCAATATCTTACTCAGTATTTTAACGAGAAACAATTAGATGATTGAAAATGAAGTATTTAAGGTTACTATCTAATCAATTATGTGTTTGCATCATTTTTATTGTATATTTAATGAATTAATACAAATAAACTGAAAATTCACAAAAACGTGGAAAAACGGCAAAATATTGCCTAATTCGATGATATTTTGATTAAATCACATAAAGGAAAAGAAAATGATAAACGTCGAAATATTGCTAAATTCGATGATTTCTCGTACGAAACAAAATGCAAGAAAACTTGCTTAAAATGCAATATTATGCGAAATTCTGAGATTTGAAGGCCAAATCACATATCGTGATACTACATGAAATAGTATCGAAATATTGGTAAAATGAATATATTTACGTAATATCAAACTACATGAAAAACGTGAAAAAAGTCACGATTATACCAAATTTGAGGATTTTAACTTCGAATCATAATGCGAGGTTTCGTATTATTTAGATCCAAGAAAAGACATATGACAATGTTGTTTCCAATACAAATTATAACAATCAATGTGTTTTCATTAGAATTAACTAAAATGTTCCTGATTTTCCGTTTATATTACCGATGGAAGATGTACACGTAAAACCGCTCTATTCCGGCTGAAAAGTCGATGTATGCAATAAAAACCGAACTTCTCCGCTTTTCAATATCTTACTCAGTATTTTAACGAGAAACAAATAGATGATTGAAAATGAAGTATTTAAGGTTACTATCTAATCAATTATGTGTTTGCATCATTTTTATTGTATATTTAATGAAATAATACTAATAAACTGAAAATTCACAAAAACGTGGAAAAACGGCAAAATATTGCCTAATTCGATGATATTTTGATTAAATCACATAAAGGAAAAGGGAATGATAAACGTCAAAATATTGCTAAATTCGATGATTTCTCGTACGAAACAAAATGCAAGAAAACTTGCTTAAAATGCAATATTATGCGAAATTCTGAGATTTGAAGGCCAAATCACATATCGTGACACTACATGAATTAGTATCGAAATATTGGTAAAAATGAATATATATACGTAATATCAAACTACATGAAAAACGTGAAAAAAGTCACTATTATACCAAATTTGAGGATTTTAACTTCGAATCATAAAGCGAGGTTTCGTACTATTTACATCCATGAAAAGACATATGACAATGTTGTTTCCAAATCAAATTATAAAAATCAATGTGTTTTCATTAGAATTAACTAAAATGTTCCTGATTTTCCGTTTATATTACCGATGGAAGATGTACACGTAAAACCGCTCTAATCCGGCTGAAACGTCGATATAAGCAATAAAAACCGAACTTCTGCCCTTGTCAATATCTTACTCAGTATTTTAACGAGAAACAATTAGATGATTGAAAATGAAGTATTTAAGGTTACTATCTAATCAATTATGTGTTTGCATCATTTTTATTGTATATTTAATGAAATAATACTAATAAACTGAAAATTCACAAAAACGTGGAAAAACGGCAAAATATTGCCTAATTCGATGATATTTTGATTAAATCACATAAAGGAAAAGGGAATGATAATCGTCGAAATATTGCTAAATTCGAAGATTTCTCGTACGAAACAAAATGCAAGAAAACTTGCTTAAAATGCAATATTATGCGAAATTCTGAGATTTGAAGGCCAAATCACATATCGTGATACTACATGAAATAGGATCGAAATATTGGTAAAAATGAATATATTTACGTAATATCAAACTACATGAAAAACGTAATTAAAGTCACGATTATACCAAATTTGAGGATTTTAACTTCGAATCATAATGCGAGGTTTCGTATTATTTAGATCCAAGAAAAGACATATGACAATGTTGTTTCCAATACAAATGATAAAAATCAATGTTTTTTCATTAGAATTAACTAAAATGTTCCTGATTTTCCGTTTATATTACCGATGGAAGATGTACACGTAAAACCGCTCTAATCCGGCTGAAACGTCGATATAAGCAATAAAAACCGAACTTCTGCCTTTGTCAATATCTTACTCAGTATTTTAACGAGAAACAATTAAATGATTGAAAATGAAGTATTTAAGGTTACTATCTAATCAATTATGTGCTTGCATCATTTTTATTGTATATTTAATGAATTAATACAAATAAACTGAAAATTCACAAAAACGTGGAAAAACAGCAAAATATTGCCTAATTCGATGATATTTTGATTAAATCACATAAAGGAAAAGAAAATGATAAACGTCGAAATATTGCTAAATTCGATGATTTCTCGTACGAAACAAAATGCAAGAAAACTTGCTTAAAATGCAATATTATGCGAAATTCTGAGATTTGAAGGCCAAATCACATATCGTGATACTACATGAAATAGTATCGAAATATTGGTAAAATGAATATATTTACGTAATATCAAACTACATGAAAAACGTGAAAAAAGTCACGATTATACCAAATTTGAGGATTTTAACTTCGAATCATAATGCGAGGTTTCGTATTATTTAGATCCAAGAAAAGACATATGACAATGTTGTTTCCAATACAAATTATAAAAATCAATGTGTTTTCATTAGAATTAACTAAAATGTTCCTGATTTTCCGTTTATATTACCGATGGAAGATGTACACGTAAAACCGCTCTATTCCGGCTGAAAAGTCGATGTATGCAATAAAAACCGAACTTCTCCCCTTTTCAATATCTTACTCAGTATTTTAACGAGAAACAAATAGATGATTGAAAATGAAGTATTTAAGGTTACTATCTAATCAATTATGTGTTTGCATCATTTTTATTGTATATTTAATGAAATAATACTAATAAACTGAAAATTCACAAAAACGTGGAAAAACGGCAAAATATTGCCTAATTCGATGATATTTTGATTAAATCACATAAAGGAAAGGGAATGATAAACGTCGAAATATTGCTAAATTCGAAGATTTCTCGTACGAAACAAAATGCAAGAAAACTTGCTTAAAATGCAATATTATGCGAAATTCTGAGATTTGAAGGCCAAATCACATATCGTGATACTACATGAAATAGTATCGAAATATTGGTAAAAATGAATATATTTACGTAATATCAAACTACATGAAAAACGTGAATAAAGTCACGATTATACCAAATTTGAGGATTTTAACTTCGAATCATAATGCGAGGTTTCGTATTATTTAGATCCAAGAAAAGACATATGACAATGTTGTTTCCAATACAAATGATAAAAATCAATGTGTTTTCATTAGAATTAACTAAAATGTTCCTGATTTTCCGTTTATATTACCGATGGAAGATGTACACGTAAAACCGCTCTAATCCGGCTGAAACGTCGATATAAGCAATAAAAACCGAACTTCTGCCTTTGTCAATATCTTACTCAGTATTTTAACGAGAAACAATTAGATGATTGAAAATGAAGTATTTAAGGTTACTATCTAATCAATTATGTGTTTGCATCATTTTTATTGTATATTTAATGAATTAATACTAATAAACTGAAAATTCACAAAAACGTGGAAAAACGGCAAAATATTGCCTAATTCGATGATATTTTGATTAAATCACATAAAGGAAAAGGGGATGATAAACGTCAAAATATTGCTAAATTCGATGATTTCTCGTACGAAACAAAATGCAAGAAAACTTGCTTAAAATGCAATATTATGCGAAATTCTGAGATTTGAAGGCCAAATCACATATCGTGACACTATATGAATTAGTATCGAAATATTGGTAAAAAGGAATATATATACGTAATATCAAACTACATGAAAAACGTGAAAAAAATCACTATTATACCAAATTTTAGGATTTTAACTTAGAATCATAAAGCGAGGTTTCGTACTATTTACATCCATGAAAAGACATATGACAATGTTGTTTCCAATTCAAATTATAAAAATCAATGTGTTTTCATTAGAATAAACTAAAATGTTCCTGATTTTCCGTTTATATTACCGATGGAAGATGTACACGTAAAACCGCTCTAATCCGGCTGAAACGTCGATATAAGCAATAAAAACCGAACGTCTGCCCTTGTCAATATCTTACTCAGTATTTTAACGAGAAACAATTAGATGATTGAAAATGAAGTATTTAAGGTTACTATCTAATCAATTATGTGTTTGCATCATTTTTATTGTATTTTTAATGAATTAATACTAATAAATTGAAAATTCACAAAAACGTGGAAAAACGGCAAAATATTGCCTAATTCGATGATATTTTGATTATATCACATAAAGGAAAAGGGAATGATAAACGTCAAAATATTGCTAAATTCGATGATTTCTCGTACGAAACAAAATGCAAGAAAACTTGCTTAAAATGCAATATTATGCGAAATTCTGAGATTTGAAGGCCAAATCACATATCGTGACACTACATGAATTAGTATCGAAATATTGGTAAAAATGAATATATATACGTAATATCAAACTACATGAAAAACGTGAAAAAAATCACTATTATACCAAATTTGAGGATTTTAACTTCGAATCATAAAGCGAGGTTTCGTACTATTTACATCCATGAAAAGACATATGACAATGTTGTTTCCAATACAAATTATAAAAATCAATGTGTTTTCATTAGAATTAACTAAAATGTTCCTGATTTTCCGTTTATATTACCGATGGAAGATGTACACGTAAAACCGCTCTAATCCGGCTGAAACGTCGATATAAGCAATAAAAACCGAACGTCTGCCCTTGTCAATATCTTACTCAGTATTTTAACGAGAAACAATTAGATGATTGAAAATGAAGTATTTAAGGTTACTATCTAATCAATTATGTGTTTGCATGATTTTTATTGTATATTTAATGAATTAATACTAATAAACTGAAAATTCACAAAAACGTGGAAAAACGGCAAAATATTGCCTAATTCGATGATATTTTGATTAAATCACATAAAGGAAAAGGGGATGATAAACGTCAAAATATTGCTAAATTCGATGATTTTTCGTACGAAACAAAATGCAAGAAAACTTGCTTAAAATGCAATATTATGCGAAATTCTGAGATTTGAAGGCCAAATCACATATCGTGACACTTCATGAATTAGTATCGAAATATTGGTAAAAATTAATATATATACGTAATATCAAACTACATGAAAAACGTGAAAAAAGTCACTATTATACCAAATTTGAGGATTTTAACTTCGAATCATAAAGCGAGGTTTCGTACTATTTACATCCATGAAAAGACATATGACAATGTTGTTTCCAATACAAATGATAAAAATCAATGTGTTTTCAATAGAATTAACTAAAATGTTCCTGATTTTCCGTTTATATTACCAATGGAAGATGTACACGTAAAACCGGTCTAATCCGGCTGAAACGTCGATATATGCAATAAAAACAGAACTTCTCCCCTTTTCAATATCTTACTCAGTATTTTAAAGAGAAACAAATAGATGATTGAAAATGAAGCATTTAAGGTTATTATCTAATCAATTATGTGTTTGCATCATTTTATTGTATATTTATTGAGTTAATACTAATAAACTGAAAATTCACAAAAACGTGGAAAAACGGCAAAATATTGCCTAATTCGATGATATTTTGATTAAATCACATAAAGGAAAAGGGAATGATAAACGTCAAAATATTGCTAAATTCGACGAATTCGCGTACGAAACAAAATGCAAGAAAACTTGCTTAAAATGCAATATTATGCGAAATTCTGAGATTTGAAGGCCAAATCACATATCGTGACACTACATGAATTAGTATCGAAATATTGGTAAAAATGAATATATATACGTAATATCAAACTACATGAAAAACGTGAAAAAAATCACTATTATACCAAATTTGAGGATTTTAACTTCGAATCATATAGCGAGGTTTCGTACTATTTACATCCATGAAAAGACATATGACAATGTTGTTTCCAATACAAATTATAAAAATCAATGTGTTTTCATTAGAATTAACTAAAATGTTCCTGATTTTCCGTTTATATTACCGATGGAAGATGTACACGTAAAACCGCTCTAATCCGGCTGAAACGTCGATATAAGCAATAAAAACCGAACGTCTGCCCTTGTCAATATCTTACTCAGTATTTTAACGAGAAACAATTAGATGATTGAAAAAGAAGTATTTAAGGTTACTATCTAATCAATTATGTGTTTGCATCATTTTTATTGTATATTTAATGAATTAATACTAATAAACTGAAAATTCACAAAAACGTGGAAAAACGGCAAAATATTGCCTAATTCGATGATATTTTGATTAAATCACATAAAGGAAAAGGGGATGATAAACGTCAAAATATTGCTAAATTCGATGATTTTTCGTGCGAAACAAAATGCAAGAAAACTTGCTTAAAATGCAATATTATGCGAAATTCTGAGATTTGAAGGCCAAATCACATATCGTGACACTACATGAATTAGTATCGAAATATTGGTAAAAATTAATATATATACGTAATATCAAACTACATGAAAAACGTGAAAAAAGTCACTATTATACCAAATTTGAGGATTTTAACTTCGAATCATAAAGCGAGGTTTCGTACTATTTACATCCATGAAAAGACATATGACAATGTTGTTTCCAATACAAATTATAAAAATCAATGTGTTTTCATTAGAATTAACTAAAATGTTCCTGATTTTCCGTTTATATTACCAATGGAAGATGTACACGTAAAACCGCTCTAATCCGGCTGAAACGTCGATATATGCAATAAAAACAGAACTTCTCCCCTTTTCAATATCTTACTCAGTATTTTAAAGAGAAACAAATAGATGATTGAAAATGAAGCATTTAAGGTTATTATCTAATCAATTATGTGTTTGCATCATTTTTATTGTATATTTATTGAGTTAATACTAATAAACTGAAAATTCACAAAAACGTGGAAAAACGACAAAATATTGCCTAATTCGATGATATTTTGATTAAATCACATAAAGGAAAAGGGAATGATAAACGTCAAAATATTGCTAAATTCGATGATTTCTCGTACGAAACAAAATGCAAGAAAACTTGCTTAAAATGCAATATTATGCGAAATTCTGAGATTTGAAGGCCAAATCATATATCGTGATACTACATGAAATAGTATCGAAATATTGGTAAAATGAATATATTTACGTAATATCAAACTACATGAAAAACGTGAAAAAAGTCACGATTATACCAAATTTGAGGATTTTAACTTCGAATCATAATGCGAGGTTTCGTATTATTTAGATCCAAGAAAAGACATATGACAATGTTGTTTCCAATACAAATTATAAAAATCAATGTGTTTTCATTAGAATTAACTAAAATGTTCCTGATTTTCCGTTTATATTACCGATGGAAGATGTACACGTAAAACCGCTCTATTCCGGCTGAAAAGTCGATGTATGCAATAAAAACCGAACTTCTCCCCTTTTCAATATCTTACTCAGTATTTTAACGAGAAACAAATAGATGATTGAAAATGAAGTATTTAAGGTTACTATCTAATCAATTATGTGTTTGCATCATTTTTATTGTATTTTTAATGAATTAATACTAGTAAACTGAAAATTCACAACAACGTGGAAAAACCGCAAAATATTGCCTAATTCGATGATATTTTCATTAAATCACATAAAGGAAAAGAGAATGATAAACGTCGAAATATTGCTAAATTCGATGATTTCTCGTACGAAACAAAATGCAAGAAAACTTGCTTAAAATGCAATATTATGCGAAATTCTGAGATTTGAAGGCCAAATCACATATCGTGATACTACATGAAATAGTATCGAAATATTGGTAAAATGAATATATTTACGTAATATCAAACTACATGAAAAACGTGAAAAAAGTCACGATTATACCAAATTTGAGGATTTTAACTTCGAATCATAATGCGAGGTTTCGTATTATTTAGATCCAAGAAAAGACATATGACAATGTTGTTTCCAATACAAATTATAAAAATCAATGTGTTTTCATTAGAATTAACTAAAATGTTCCTGATTTTCCGTTTATATTACCGATGGAAGATGTACACGTAAAACCGCTCTATTCCGGGTGAAAAGTCGATGTATGCAATAAAAACCGAACTTCTCCCCTTTTCAATATCTTACTCAGTATTTTAACGAGAAACAAATAGATGATTGAAAATGAAGTATTTAAGGTTAATATCTAATCAATTATGTGTTTGCATCATTTTTATTGTATTTTTAATGAATTAATACTAATAAATTGAAAATTCACAAAAACGTGGAAAAACGGCAAAATATTGCCTAATTCGATGATATTTTGATTAAATCCCATAAAGGAAAAGGGACTGATAAACGTCAAAATATTGCTAAATTCGATGATTTCTCGTACGAAACAAAATGGAAGAAAACTTGCTTAAAATGCAATATTATGCGAAATTCTGAGATTTGAAGGCCAAATCACATATCGTGACACTACATGAATTAGTATCGAAATATTGGTAAAAATGAATATATATACGTAATATCAAACAACATGAAAAACGTGAAAAAAATCACTATTATACCAAATTTGAGGATTTTAACTTCGAATCATAAAGCGAGGTTTCGTACTATTTACATCCATGAAAAGACATATGACAATGTTGTTTCCAATACAAATTATAAAAATCAATGTGTTTTCATTAGAATTAACTAAAATGTTCCTGATTTTCCGTTTATATTACCGATGGAAGATGTACACGTAAAACCGCTCTAATCCGGCTGAAACGACGATATAAGCAATAAAAACCGAACGTCTGCCCTTGTCAATATCTTACTCAGTATTTTAACGAGAAACAATTAGATGATTGAAAATGAAGTATTTAAGGTTACTATCTAATCAATTATGCGTTTGCATCATTTTTATTGTATATTTATTGAGTTAATACTAATAAACTGAAAATTCATAAAAACGTGGAAAAACGGCAAAATATTGCTAAATTCGACGAATTCGCGTACGAAACAAAATGCAAGAAAACTTGCTTAAAATGCAATATTATGCGAAATTCTGAGATTTGAAGGCCAAATCACATATCGTGACACTACATGAATTAGTATCGAAATATTGGTAAAAATGAATATATATACGTAATATCAAACTACATGAAAAACGTGAAAAAAATCACTATTATACCAAATTTGAGGATTTTAACTTCGAATCATATAGCGAGGTTTCGTACTATTTACATCCATGAAAAGACATATGACAATGTTGTTTCCAATACAAATTATAAAAATCAATGTGTTTTCATTAGAATTAACTAAAATGTTCCTGATTTTCCGTTTATATTACCGATGGAAGATGTACACGTAAAACCGCTCTACTCCGGCTGAAACGTCGATATAAGCAATAAAAACCGAACGTCTGCCCTTGTCAATATCTTACTCAGTATTTCAACGAGAAACAATTAGATGATTGAAAATGAAGTATTTAAGGTTACTATCTAATCAATTATGTGTTTGCATCATTTTTATTGTATATTTAATGAATTAATACTAATAAACTGAAAATTCACAAAAACGTGGAAAAACGGCAAAATATTGCCTAATTCGATGATATTTTGATTAAATCACATAAAGGAAAAGGGGATGATAAACGTCAAAATATTGCTAAATTCGATGATTTTTCGTACGAAACAAAATGCAAGAAAACTTGCTTAAAATGCAATATTATGCGAAATTCTGAGATTTGAAGGCCAAATCACATATCGTGACACTACATGAATTAGTATCGAAATATTGGTAAAAATTAATATATATACGTAATATCAAACTACATGAAAAACGTGAAAAAAGTCACTATTATACCAAATTTGAGGATTTTAACTTCGAATCATAAAGCGAGGTTTCGTACTATTTACATCCATGAAAAGACATATGACAATGTTGTTTCCAATACAAATTATAAAAATCAATGTGTTTTCATTAGAATTAACTAAAATGTTCCTGATTTTCCGTTTATATTACCAATGGAAGATGTACACGTAAAACCGCTCTAATCCGGCTGAAACGTCGATATATGCAATAAAAACAGAACTTCTCCCCTTTTCAATATCTTACTCAGTATTTTAAAGAGAAACAAATAGATGATTGAAAATGAAGCATTTAAGGTTATTATCTAATCAATTATGTGTTTGCATCATTTTTATTGTATATTTATTGAGTTAATACTAATAAACTGAAAATTCACAAAAACGTGGAAAAACGACAAAATATTGCCTAATTCGATGATATTTTGATTAAATCACATAAAGGAAAAGGGAATGATAAACGTCAAAATATTGCTAAATTCGATGATTTCTCGTACGAAACAAAATGCAAGAAAACTTGCTTAAAATGCAATATTATGCGAAATTCTGAGATTTGAAGGCCAAATCACATATCGTGATACTACATGAAATAGTATCGAAATATTGGTAAAATGAATATATTTACGTAATATCAAACTACATGAAAAACGTGAAAAAAGTCACGATTATACCAAATTTGAGGATTTTAACTTCGAATCATAATGCGAGGTTTCGTATTATTTAGATCCAAGAAAAGACATATGACAATGTTGTTTCCAATACAAATGATAAAAATCAATGTGTTTTCATTAGAATTAACTAAAATGTTCCTGATTTTCCGTTTATATTACCGATGGAAGATGTAAACGTAAAACCGCTCTAATCCGGCTGAAACGTCGATATAAGCAATAAAAGCCGAACTTCTGCCTTTGTCAATATCTTACTCAGTATTTTAACGAGAAACAATTAGATGATTGAAAATGAAGTATTTAAGGTTACTATCTAATCAATTATGTGTTTGCATCATTTTTATTGTATATTTAATGAATTAATACTAATAAACTGAAAATTCACAAAAACGTGGAAAAACGACAAAATATTGCCTAATTCGATGATATTTTGATTAAATCACATAAAGGAAAAGGGGATGATAAACGTCAAAATATTGCTAAATTCGATGATTTCTCGTACGAAACAAAATGCAAGAAAACTTGCTTAAAATGCAATATTATGCGAAATTCTGAGATTTGAAGGCCAAATCACATATCGTGACACTACATGAATTAGTATCGAAATATTGGTAAAAAGGAATATATATACGTAATATCAAACTACATGAAAAACGTGAAAAAAATCACTATTATACCAAATTTTAGGATTTTAACTTCGAATCATAAAGCGAGGTTTCGTACTATTTACATCCATGAAAAGACATATGACAATGTTGTTTCCAATTCAAATTATAAAAATCAATGTGTTTTCATTAGAATTAACTAAAATGTTCCTGATTTTCCGTTTATATTACCGATGGAAGATGTACACGTAAAACCGCTCTAATCCGGCTGAAACGTCGATATAAGCAATAAAAACCGAACGTCTGCCCTTGTCAATATCTTACTCAGTATTTTAACGAGAAACAATTAGATGATTGAAAATGAAGTATTTAAGGTTACTATCTAATCAATTATGTGTTTGCATCATTTTTATTGTATATTTAATGAATTAATACAAATAAACTGAAAATTCACAAAAACGTGGAAAAACGGCAAAATATTGCCTAATTCGATGACATTTTGATTAAATCACATAAAGGAAAAGAAAATGATAAACGTCGAAATATTGCTAAATTAGATGATTTCTCGTACGAAATAAAATGCAAGAAAACTTGCTTAAAATGCAATATTATGCGAAATTCTGAGATTTGAAGGCCAAATCACATATCGTGATACAACATGAAATAGTATCGAAATATTGGTAAAATGAATATATTTACGTAATATCAAACTACATGAAAAACGTGAAAAAAGTCACGATTATACCAAATTTGAGGATTTTAACTTCGAATCATAATGCGAGGTTTCGTATTATTTAGATCCAAGAAAAGACATATGACAATGTTGTTTCCAATACAAATTATAAAAATCAATGAGTTTTCATTAGAATTAACTAAAATGTTCCTGATTTTCCGTTTATATTACCAATGGAAGATGTACACGTAAAACCGCTCTAATCCGGCTGAAACGTCGATATATGCAATAAAAACAGAACTTCTCCCCTTTTCAATATCTTACTCAGTATTTTAAAGAGAAACAAATAGATGATTGAAAATGAAGCATTTAAGGTTATTATCTAATCAATTATGTGTTTGCATCATTTTATTGTATATTTATTGAGTTAATACTATTAAACTGAAAATTCACAAAAACGTGGAAAAACGGCAAAATATTGCCTAATTCGATGATATTTTGATTAAATCACATAAAGGAAAAGGGAATGATAAACGTCAAAATATTGCTAAATTCGACGATTTCTCGTACGAAACAAAATGCAAGAAAACTTGCTTAAAATGCAATATTATGCGAAATTCTGAGATTTGAAGGCCAAATCACATATCGTGACACTACATGAATTAGTATCGAAATATTGGTAAAAATGAATATATATACGTAATATCAAACTACATGAAAAACGTGAAAAAAATCACTATTATACCAAATTTGAGGATTTTAACTTCGAATCATAAAGCGAGGTTTCGTACTATTTACATCCATGAAAAGACATATGACAATGTTGTTTCCAATACAAATTATAAAAATCAATGTGTTTTCATTAGAATTAACTAAAATGTTCCTGATTTTCCGTTTATATTACCGATGGAAGATGTACACGTAAAACCGCTCTAATCCGGCTGAAACGTCGATATAAGCAATAAAAACCGAACGTCTGCCCTTGTCAATATCTTACTCAGTATTTTAACGAGAAACAATTAGATGATTGAAAATGAAGTATTTAAGGTTACTATCTAATCAATTATGTGTTTGCATCATTTTTATTGTATATTTAATGAATTAATACTAATAAACTGAAAATTCACAAAAACGTGGAAAAACGGCAAAATATTGCCTAATTCGATGATATTTTGATTAAATCACATAAAGGAAAAGGGGATGATAAACGTCAAAATATTGCCAAATTCGATGATTTTTCGTACGAAACAAAATGCAAGAAAACTTGCTTAAAATGCAATATTATGCGAAATTCTGAGATTTGAAGGCCAAATCACATATCGTGACACTTCATGAATTAGTATCGAAATATTGGTAAAAATTAATATATATACGTAATATCAAACTACATGAAAAACGTGAAAAAAGTCACTATTATACCAAATTTGAGGATTTTAACTTCGAATCATAAAGCGAGGTTTCGTACTATTTATATCCATGAAAAGACATATGACAATGTTGTTTCCAATACAAATGATAAAAATCAATGTGTTTTCAATAGAATTAACTAAAATGTTCCTGATTTTCCGTTTATATTACCAATGGAAGATGTACACGTAAAACCGCTCTAATCCGGCTGAAACGTCGATATAAGCAATAAAAACCGAACGTCTGCCCTTGTCAATATCTTGCTCAGTATTTTAACGAGAAACAATTAGATGATTGAAAATGAAGTATTTAAGGTTACTATCTAATCAATTATGTGTTTGCATCATTTTTATTGTATATTTAATGAATTAATACTAATAAACTGAAAATTCACAAAAACGTGGAAAAACGGCAAAATATTGCCTAATTCGATGATATTTTGATTAAATCACATAAAGGAAAAGGGGATGATAAACGTCAAAATATTGCTAAATTCGATGATTTTTCGTACGAAACAAAATGCAAGAAAACTTGCTTAAAATGCAATATTATGCGAAATTCTGAGATTTGAAGGCCAAATCACATATCGTGACACTACATGAATTAGTATCGAAATATTGGTAAAAATTAATATATATACGTAATATCAAACTACATGAAAAACGTGAAAAAAGTCACTATTATACCAAATTTGAGGATTTTAACTTCGAATCATAAAGCGAGGTTTCGTACTATTTACATCCATGAAAAGACATATGACAATGTTGTTTCCAATTCAAATGATAAAAATCAATGTGTTTTCAATAGAATTAACTAAAATGTTCCTGATTTTCCGTTTATATTACCAATGGAAGATGTACACGTAAAACCGCTCTAATCCGGCTGAAACGTCGATATATGCAATAAAAACCGAACTTCTCCCCTTTTCAATATCTTACTCAGTATTTTAAAGAGCAACAAATAGATGATTGAAAATGAAGCATTTAAGGTTATTGTCTAATCAATTATGTGTTTGCATCATTTTTATTGTATATTTAATGAATTAATACTAATAAACTGAAAATTATCAAAAACGTGGAAAAACGGCAAAATATTGCCTAATTCGATGATATTTTGATTAAATCACATAAAGGAAAAGAAAATGATAAACGTCGAAATATTGCTAAATTCGATGATTTCTCGTACGAAACAAAATGCAAGAAAACTTGCTTAAAATGCAATATTATGCGAAATTCTGAGATTTGAAGGCCAAATCACATATCGTAATACTAATGAAATAGTATCGAAATATTGGTAAAATGAATATATTTACGTAATATCAAACTACATGAAAAACGTGAAAAAAGTCACGATTATACCAAATTTGAGGATTTTAACTTCGAATCATAATGCGAGGTTTCGTATTATTTAGATCCAAGAAAAGACATATGACAATGTTGTTTCCAATACAAATTATAAAAATCAATGTGTTTTCATTAGAATTAACTAAAATGTTCCTGATTTTCCGTTTATATTACCGATGGAAGATGTACACGTAAAACCGCTCTATTCCGGGTGAAAAGTCGATGTATGCAATAAAAACCGAACTTCTCCCCTTTTCAATATCTTACTCAGTATTTTAACGAGAAACAAATAGATGATTGAAAATGAAGTATTTAAGGTTACTATCTAATCAATTATGTGTTTGCATCATTTTTATTGTATTTTTAATGAATTAATACTAATAAACTGAAAATTCACAAAAACGTGGAAAAACGGCAAAATATTGCCTAATTCGATGATATTTTCATTAAATCACATAAAGGAAAAGAGAATGATAAACGTCGAAATATTGCTAAATTCGATGATTTCTCGTACGAAACAAAATGCAAGAAAACTTGCTTAAAATGCAATATTATGCGAAATTCTGAGATTTGAAGGCCAAATCACATATCGTGATACTACATGAAATAGTATCGAAATATTGGTAAAATGAATATATTTACGTAATATCAAACTACATGAAAAACGTGAAAAAAGTCACGATTATACCAAATTTGAGGATTTTAACTTCGAATCATAATGCGAGGTTTCGTATTATTTAGATCCAAGAAAAGACTTATGACAATGTTGTTTCCAATACAAATTATAAAAATCAATGTGTTTTTATTAGAATTAACTAAAATGTTCCTGATTTTCCGTTTATATTACCGATGGAAGATGTACACGTAAAACCGCTCTATTCCGGCTGAAAAGTCGATGTATGCAATAAAAACCGAACTTCTCCCCTTTTCAATATCTTACTCAGTATTTTAACGAGAAACAAATAGATGATTGAAAATGAAGTATTTAAGGTTAATATCTAATCAATTATGTGTTTGCATCATTTTTATTGTATTTTTAATGAATTAATACTAATAAATTGAAAATTCACAAAAACGTGGAAAAACGGCAAAATATTGCCTAATTCGATGATATTTTGATTAAATCCCAAAAAGGAAAAGGGAATGATAAACGTCAAAATATTGCTAAATTCGATGATTTCTCGTACGAAACAAAATGCAAGAAAACTTGCTTAAAATGCAATATTATGCGAAATTCTGAGATTTGAAGGCCAAATCACATATCGTGACACTACATGAATTAGTATCGAAATATTGGTAAAAAGGAATATATATACGTAATATCAAACTACATGAAAAACGTGAAAAAAATCACTATTATACCAAATTTGAGGATTTTAACTTCGAATCATAAAGCGAGGTTTCGTACTATTTACATCCATGAAAAGACATATGACAATGTTGTTTCCAATACAAATTATAAAAATCAATGTGTTTTCATTAGAATTAACTAAAATGTTCCTGATTTTCCGTTTATATTACCGATGGAAGATGTACACGTAAAACCGCTCTAATCCGGCTGAAACGACGATATAAGCAATAAAAACCGAACGTCTGCACTTGTCAATATCTTACTCAGTATTTTAACGAGAAACAATTAGATGATTGAAAATGAAGTATTTAAGGTTACTATCTAATCAATTATGTGTTTGCATCATTTTTATTGTATATTTAATGAATTAATACTAATAAACTGAAAATTCACAAAAACGTGGAAAACGGCAAAATATTGCCTAATTCGATGATATTTTGATTAAATCACATAAAGGAAAAGAAAATGATAAACGTCGAAATATTGCTAAATTCGATGATTTCTCGTACGAAACAAAATGCAAGAAAACTTGCTTAAAATGCAATATTATGCGAAATTCTGAGATTTGAAGGCCAAATCACATATCGTGATACTACATGAAATAGTATCGAAATATTGGTAAAATGAATATATTTACGTAATATCAAACTACATGAAAAACGTGAAAAAAGTCACGATTATACCAAATTTGAGGATTTTAACTTCGAATCATAATGCGAGGTTTCGTATTATTTAGATCCAAGAAAAGACATATGACAATGTTGTTTCCAATACAAATTATAAAAATCAATGTGTTTTCATTAGAATTAACTAAAATGTTCCTGATTTTCCGTTTATATTACCGATGGAAGATGTACACGTAAAACCGCTCTATTCCGGCTGAAAAGTCCATGTATGCAATAAAAACCGAACTTCTCCCCTTTTCAATATCTTACTCAGTATTTTAACGAGAAACAAATAGATGATTGAAAATGAAGTATTTAAGGTTACTATCTAATCAATTAAGTGTTTGCATCATTTTTATTGTATTTTTAATGAATTAATACTAATAAACTAAAAATTCACAAAAACGTGGAAAAACGGCAAAATATTGCCTAATTCGATGATATTTTCATTAAATCACATAAAGGAAAAGAGAATGATAAACGTCGAAATATTGCTAAATTCGATGATTTCTCGTACGAAACAAAATGCAAGAAAACTTGCTTAAAATGCAATATTATGCGAAATTCTGAGATTTGAAGGCCAAATCACATATCGTGATACTACATGAAATAGTATCGAAATATTGGTAAAATGAATATATTTACGTAATATCAAACTACATGAAAAACGTGAAAAAAGTCACGATTATACCAAATTTGAGGATTTTAACTTTGAATCATAATGCGAGGTTTCGTATTATTTAGATCCAAGAAAAAACATATGACAATGTTGTTTCGAATACAAATTATAAAAATCAATGTGTTTTCATTAGAATTAACTAAAATGTTCCTGATTTTTCGTTTATATTACCGATGGAAGATGTACACGTAAAACCGCTCTATTCCGGCTGAAAAGTCGATGTATGCAATAAAAACCGAACTTCTCCCCTTTTCAATATCTTACTCAGTATTTTAACGAGAAACAATTAGATGATTGAAAATGAAGTATTTAAGGTTACTATCTAATCAATTATGTGTTTGCATCATTTTTATTGTATATTTAATGAATTAATACTAATAAACTGAAAATTCACAAAAACGTGGAAAAACGGCAAAATATTGCCTAATTCGATGATATTTTGATTAAATCACATAAAGGAAAAGGGGATGATAAACGTCAAAATATTGCTAAATTCGATGATTTTTCGTACGAAACAAAATGCAAGAAAACTTGCTTAAAATGCAATATTATGCGAAATTCTGAGATTTGAAGGCCAAATCACATATCGTGACACTACATGAATTAGTATCGAAATATTGGCAAAAATTAATATATATACGTAATATCAAACTACATGAAAAACGTGAAAAAAGTCACTATTATACCAAATTTGAGGATTTTAACTTCGAATCATAAAGCGAGGTTTCGTACTATTTACATCCATGAAAAGACATATGACAATGTTGTTTCCAATACAAATTATAAAAATCAATGTGTTTTCATTAGAATTAACTAAAATGTTCCTGATTTTTCGTTTATATTACCGATGGAAGATGTACACGTAAAACCGCTCTAATCCGGCTGAAACGTCGATATAAGCAATAAAAACCGAACGTCTGCCCTTGTCAATATCTTACTCAGTATTTTAACGAGAAACAATTAGATGATTGAAAATGAAGTATTTAAGGTTACTATCTAATCAATTATGTGTTTGCATCATTTTTATTGTATATTTAATGAATTAATACTAATAAACTGAAAATTCACAAAAACGTGGAAAACGGCAAAATATTGCCTAATTCGATGATATTTTGATTAAATCACATAAAGGAAAAGAAAATGATAAACGTCGAAATATTGCTAAATTCGATGATTTCTCGTACGAAACAAAATGCAAGAAAACTTGCTTAAAATGCAATATTATGCGAAATTCTGAGATTTGAAGGCCAAATCACATATCGTGATACTACATGAAATAGTATCGAAATATTGGTAAAATGAATATATTTACGTAATATCAAACTACATGAAAAACGTGAAAAAAGTCACGATTATACCAAATTTGAGGATTTTAACTTCGAATCATAATGCGAGGTATCGTATTATTTAGATCCAAGAAAAGACATATGACAATGTTGTTTCCAATACAAATTATAAAAATCAATGTGTTTTCATTAGAATTAACTAAAATGTTCCTGATTTTCCGTTTATATTACCGATGGAAGATGTACACGTAAAACCGCTCTATTCCGGCTGAAAAGTCGATGTATGCAATAAAAACCGAACTTCTCCCCTTTTCAATATCTTACTCAGTATTTTAACGAGAAACAAATAGATGATTGAAAATGAAGTATTTAAGGTTACTATCTAATCAATTATGTGTTTGCATCATTTTTATTGTATTTTTAATGAATTAATACTAATAAACTGAAAATTCACAAAAACGTGGAAAAACGGCAAAATATTGCCTAATTCGATGATATTTTCATTAAATCACATAAAGGAAAAGAGAATGATAAACGTCGAAATATTGCTAAATTCGATGATTTCTCGTACGAAACAAAATGCAAGAAAACTTGCTTAAAATGCAATATTATGCGAAATTCTGAGATTTGAAGGCCAAATCACATATCGTGATACTACATGAAATAGTATCGAAATATTGGTAAAATGAATATATTTACGTAATATCAAACTACATGAAAAACGTGAAAAAAGTCACGATTATACCAAATTTGAGGATTTTAACTTCGAATCATAATGCGAGGTTTCGTATTATTTAGATCCAAGAAAAGACATATGACAATGTTGTTTCCAATACAAATTATAAAAATCAATGTGTTTTCATTAGAATTAACTAAAATGTTCCTGATTTTCCGTTTATATTACCGATGGAAGATGTACACGTAAAACCGCTCTATTCCGGGTGAAAAGTCGATGTATGCAATAAAAACCGAACTTCTCCCCTTTTCAATATCTTACTCAGTATTTTAACGAGAAACAAATAGATGATTGAAAATGAAGTATTTAAGGTTAATATCTAATCAATTATGTGTTTGCATCATTTTTATTGTATTTTTAATGAATTAATACTAATAAATTGAAAATTCACAAAAACGTGGAAAAACGGCAAAATATAGCCTAATTCGATGATATTTTGATTAAATCCCATAAAGGAAAAGGGAATGATAAACGTCAAAATATTGCTAAATTCGATGATTTCTCGTACGAAACAAAATGCAAGAAAACTTGCTTAAAATGCAATATTATGCGAAATTCTGAGATTTGAAGGCCAAATCACATATCGTGACACTACATGAATTAGTATCGAAATATTGGTAAAAATGAATATATATACGTAATATCAAACTACATGAAAAACGTGAAAAAAATCACTATTATACCAAATTTGAGGATTTTAACTTCGAATCATAAAGCGAGGTTTCGTACTATTTACATCCATGAAAAGACATATGACAATGTTGTTTCCAATACAAATTATAAAAATCAATGTGTTTTCATTAGAATTAACTAAAATGTTCCTGATTTTCCGTTTATATTACCGATGGAAGATGTACACGTAAA
Organism: Procambarus clarkii; assembly: GCF_040958095.1. NCBI lineage: Eukaryota > Metazoa > Arthropoda > Malacostraca > Decapoda > Cambaridae > Procambarus > Procambarus clarkii. Next base: position 53,329 of record NW_027190034.1, read on the forward strand.
ACCGCTCTAATCCGGCTGAAACGTCGATATAAGCAATAAAAACCGAACGTCTGCCCTTGTCAATATCTTACTCAGTATTTTAACGAGAAACAATTAGATGATTGAAAATGAAGTATTTAAGGTTACTATCTAATCAATTATGTGTTTGCATCATTTTTATTGTATATTTAATGAATTAATACTAATAAACTGAAAATTCACAAAAACGTGGAAAAACGGCAAAATATTGCCTAATTCGATGATATTTTGATTAAATCACATAAAGGAAAAGAAAATGATAAACGTCGAAATATTGCTAAATTCGATGATTTCTCGTACGAAACAAAATGCAAGAAAACTTGCTTAAAATGCAATATTATGCGAAATTCTGAGATTTGAAGGCCAAATCACATATCGTGATACTACATGAAATAGTATCGAAATATTGGTAAAAAGAATATATTTACGTAATATCAAACTACATGAAAAACGTGAAAAAAGTCACGATTATACCAAATTTGAGGATTTTAACTTCGAATCATAATGCGAGGTTTCGTATTATTTAGATCCAAGAAAAGACATATGACAATGTTGTTTCCAATACAAATTATAAAAATCAATGTGTTTTCATTAGAATTAACTAAAATGTTCCTGATTTTCCGTTTATATTACCGATGGAAGATGTACACGTAAAACCGCTCTATTCCGGCTGAAAAGTCGATGTATGCAATAAAAACCGAACTTCTCCCCTTTTCAATATCTTACTCAGTATTTTAACGAGAAACAATAAGATGATTGAAAATGAAGTATTTAAGGTTACTATCTAATCAATTATGTGTTTGCATCATTTTTATTGTATATTTAATGAATTAATACTAATAAACTGAAAATTCAAAAAAACGTGGAAAAACGGCAAAATATTGCCTAATTCGATGATATTTTGATTAAATCACATAAAGGAAAAGGGGATGATAAACGTCAAAATATTGCTAAATTCGATGATTTTTCGTACGAAACAAAATGCAAGAAAACTTGCTTAAAATGCAATATTATGCGAAATTCTGAGATTTGAAGGCCAAATCACATATCGTGACACTACATGAATTAGTATCGAAATATTGGTAAAAATTAATATATATACGTAATATCAAACTACATGAAAAACGTGAAAAAAGTCACTATTATACCAAATTTGAGGATTTTAACTTCGAATCATAAAGCGAGGATTCGTACTATTTACATCCATGAAAAGACATATGACAATGTTGTTTCCAATACAAATGATAAAAATCAATGTATTTTCAATAGAATTAACTAAAATGTTCCTGATTTTCCGTTTATATTACCAATGGAAGATGTACACGTAAAACCGCTCTAATCCGGCTGAAACGTCGATATATGCAATAAAAACAGAACTTCTCCCCTTTTCAATATCTTACACAGTATTTTAAAGAGAAACAAATAGATGATTGAAAATGAAGCATTTAAGGTTATTATCGAATCAATTATGTGTTTGCATCATTTTTATTGTATATTTATTGAGTTAATACTAATAAACTCAAAATTCACAAAAACGTGGAAAAACGGCAAAATATTGCCTAATTCGATGATATTTTTAATTAAATCACATAAAGGAATAGGGAATGATAAACGTCAAAATATTGCTAAATTCGATGATTTCTCGTACGAAACAAAATGCAAAAAAACTTGCTTAAAATGCAATATTATGCGAAATTCTGAGATTTGAAGGCCAAATCACATATCGTGACACTACATGAATTAGTATCGAAATATTGGTAAAAATGAATATATATACGTAATATCAAACTACATGAAAAACGTGAAAAAAATCACTATTATACCAAATTTGAGGATTTTAACTTCGAATCATAAAGCGAGGTTTCGTACTATTTACATCCATGAAAAGACATATGACAATGTTGTTTCCAATACAAATTATAAAAATCAATGTGTTTTCATTAGAATTAACTAAAATGTTCCTGATTTTCCGTTTATATTACCGATGGAAGATGTACACGTAAAACCGCTCTAATCCGGCTGAAACGTCGATATAAGCAATAAAAACCGAACGTCTGCCCTTGTCCATATCTTACTCAGTATTTTAACGAGAAACAATTAGATGATTGAAAATGAAGTATTTAAGGTTACTATCTAATCAATTATGTGTTTGCATCATTTTTATTGTATATTTAATGAATTAATACTAATAAACTGAAAATTAACAAAAACGTGGAAAAACGGCAAAATATTGCCTAATTCGATGATATTTTGATTAAATCACATAAAGGAAAAGAAAATGATAAACGTCGAAATATTGCTAAATTCGATGATTTCTCGTACGAAACATAATGCAAGAAAACTTGCTTAAAATGCAATATTATGCGAAATTCTTAGATTTGAAGGCCAAATCACATATCGTGATACTACATGAAATAGTATCGAAATATTGGTAAAATGAATATATTTACGTAATATCAAACTACATGAAAAACGTGAAAAAAGTAACGATTATACCAAATTTGAGGATTTTAACTTCGAATCATAATGCGAGGTTTCGTATTATTTAGATCCAAGAAAAGACATATGACAATGTTGTTTCCAATACAAATTATAAAAATCAATGTGTTTTCATTAGAATTAACTAAAATGTTCCTGATTTTCCGTTTATATTACCGATGCAAGATTAACACGTAAAACCGCTCTATTCCGGGTGAAAAGTCGATGTATGCAATAAAAACCGAACTTCTCCCCTTTTCAATATCTTACTCAGTATTTTAACGAGAAACAAATAGATGATTGAAAATGAAGTATTTAAGGTTAATATCTAATCAATTATGTGTTTGCATCATTTTTATTGTATTTTTAATGAATTAATACTAATAAACTGAAAATTCAAAAAAACGTGGAAAAACGGCAAAATATTGCCTAATTCGATGATATTTTGATTAAATCACATAAAGGAAAAGGGGATGATAAACGTCAAAATATTGCTAAATTCGATGATTTTTCGTACGAAACAAAATGCAAGAAAACTTGCTTAAAATGCAATATTATGCGAAATTCTGAGATTTGAAGGCCAAATCACATATCGTGACACTACATGAATTAGTATCGAAATATTGGTAAAAATGAATATATATACGTAATATCAAACTACATGAAAAACGTGAAAAAAATCACTATTATACCAAATTTGAGGATTTTAAATTCGAATCATAAAGCGAGGTTTCGTACTATTTACATCCATGAAAAGACATATGACAATGTTGTTTCCAATACAAATTATAAAAATCAATGTGTTTTCATTAGAATTAACTAAAATGTTAATGATTTTCCGTTTATATTACCGATGGAAGATGTTCACGTAAAACCGCTCTAATCCGGCTGAAACGTCGATATAAGCAATAAAAACCGAACGTCTGCCCTTGTCAATATCTTACTCAGTATTTTAACGAGAAACAATTAGATGATTGAAAATGAAGTATTTAAGGTTACTATCTAATCAATTATGTGTTTGCATCATTTTTATTGTATATTTAATGAATTAATACTAATAAACTGAAAATTAACAAAAACGTGGAAAAACGGCAAAATATTGCCTAATTCGATGATATTTTGATTAAATCACATAAAGGAAAAGAAAATGATAAACGTCGAAATATTGCTAAATTCGATGATTTCTCGTACGAAACATAATGCAAGAAAACTTGCTTAAATTGCTATATTATGCGAAATTCTGAAATTTGAAGGCCAAATCACATATCGTGATACTACATGAAATAGTATCGAAATATTGGTAAAATGAATATATTTACGTAATATCAAACTACATGAAAAACGTGAAAAAAGTCACGATTATACCAAATTTGAGGATTTTAACTTCGAATCATAATGCGAGGTTTCGTATTATTTAGATCCAAGAAAAGACATATGACAATGTTGTTTCCAATACAAATTATAAAATTCAATGTGTTTTCATTAGAATTAACTAAAATGTTCCTGATTTTCCGTTTATATTACCGATGGAAGATGTACACGTAAAACCGCTCTATTCCGGCTGAAAAGTCGATGTATGCAATAAAAACCGAACTTTTCCCCTTTTCAATATCTTACTCAGTATTTTAACGAGAAACAAATAGATGATTGAAAATGAAGTATTTAAGGTTAATATCTAATCAATTATGTGTTTGCATCATTTTTATTGTATTTTTAATGAATTAATACTAATAAATTGAAAATTCACAAAAACGTGGAAAACGGCAAAATATTGCCTAATTCGATGATATTTTGATTAAATCCCATAAAGGAAAAGGGAATGATAAACGTCAAAATATTGCTAAATTCGATGATTTCTCGTACGAAACAAAATGCAAGAAAACTTGCTTAAAATGCAATATTATGCGAAATTCTGAGATTTGAAGGCCAAATCACATATCGTGACACTACATGAATTAGTATCGAAATATTGGTAAAAATGAATATATATACGTAATATCAAACTACATGAAAAACGTGAAAAAATCACTATTATACCAAATTTGAGGATTTTAACTTCGAATCATAAAGCGAGGTTTCGTACTATTTACATCCATGAAAAGACATATGACAATGTTGTTTCCAATACAAATTATAAAAATCAATGTGTTTTCATTAGAATTAACTAAAATGTTCCTGATTTTCCGTTTATATTACCGATGGAAGATGTACACGTAAAACCGCTCTAATCCGGCTGAAACGTCGATATAAGCAATAAAAACCGAACGTCTGCCCTTGTCAATATCTTACTCAGTATTTTAACGAGAAACAATTAGATGATTGAAAATGAAGTATTTAAGGTTACTATCTAATCAATTATGTGTTTGCATCATTTTTATTGTATATTTAATGAATTAATACTAATAAACTGAAAATTCACAAAAACGTGGAAAAACGGCAAAATATTGCCTAATTCGATGATATTTTGATTAAATCACATAAAGGAAAAGAAAATGATAAACGTCGAAATATTGCTAATTTCGATGATTTCTCGTACGAAACAAAATGCAAGAAAACTTGCTTAAAATGCAATATTATGCGAAATTCTGAGATTTGAAGGCCAAATCACATATCGTGATACTACATGAAATAGTATCGAAATATTGGTAAAATGAATATATTTACGTAATATCAAACTACATGAAAAACGTGAAAAAAGTCACGATTATACCAAATTTGAGGATTTTAACTTCGAATCATAATGCGAGGTTTCGTATTATTTAGATCCAAGAAAAGACATATGACAATGTTGTTTCCAATACAAATTATAAAAATCAATGTGTTTTCATTAGAATTAACTAAAATGTTCCTGATTTTCCGTTTATATTACCGATGGAAGATGTACACGTAAAACCGCTCTATTCCGGCTGAAAAGTCGATGTATGCAATAAAAACCGAACTTCTCCCCTTTTCAATATCTTACTCAGTATTTTAACGAGAAACAAATAGATGATTGAAAATGAAGTATTTAAGGTTACTATCTAATCAATTATGTGTTTGCATCATTTTATTGTATATTTAATGAATTAATACTAATAAACTGAAAATTCACAAAAACGTGGAAAAACGGCAAAATATTGCCTAATTCGATGATATTTTCTTTAAATCACATAAAGGAAAAGAGAATGATAAATCGTCGAAATATTGCTAAATTCGATGATTTCTCGTACGAAACAAAATGCAAGAAAACTTGCTTAAAATGCAATATTATGCGAAATTCTGAGATTGAAGGCCAAATCACATATCGTGATACTACATGAAATAGTATCGAAATATTGGTAAAATGAATATATTTACGTAATATCAAACTACATGAAAAACGTGAAAAAAGTCACGATTATACCAAATTTGAGGATTTTAACTTCGAATCATAATGCGAGGTTTCGTATTATTTAGATCCAAGAAAAGACATATGACAATGTTGTTTCCAATACAAATTATAAAAATCAATGTGTTTTCATTAGAATTAACTAAAATGTTCCTGATTTTCCGTTTATATTACCGATGGAAGATGTACACGTAAAACCGCTCTATTCCGGCTGAAAAGTCGATGTATGCAATAAAAACCGAACTTCTCCCCTTTTCAATATCTTACTCAGTATTTTAACGAGAAACAAATAGATGATTGAAAATGAAGTATTTAAGGTTACTATCTAATCAATTATGTGTTTGCATCATTTTTATTGTATTTTTAATGAATTAATACTAATGAATTGAAAATTCACACAAAAACGTGGAAAAAACGGCAAATTATTGCCTAATTCGATGATATTTTGATTAAATCCCATAAAGGAAAAAAGAATGATAAACGTCAAAATATTGCTAAATTCGATGATTTCTCGTACGAAACAAAATGCAAGAAAACTTGCTTAAAATGCAATATTATGCGAAATTCTGAGATTTGAAGGCCAAATCACATATCGTGACACTACATGAATTAGTATCGAAATATTGGTAAAAATGAATATATATACGTAATATCAAACTACATGAAAAACGTGAAAAAAATCACTATTATACCAAATTTGAGGATTTTAACTTCGAATCATAAAGCGAGGTTTCGTACTATTTACATCCATGAAAAGACATATCACAATGTTGTTTCCAATACAAATTATAAAAATCAATGTGTTTTCATTAGAATTAACTAAAATGTTCCTGATTTTCCGTTTATATTACCGATGGAAGA
>NW_027190035.1:0-20000 GCF_040958095.1 Procambarus clarkii
AGCTCCAGAACTTCGGCAGCGAGGTATTCCATGACGGCTGCCAGGTAGACAGGAGCGCCAGCACCGACGCGTTCGGCGTAGTTGCCCTTACGCAGCAGACGGTGAATTCTGCCCACGGGGAACTGAAGTCCGGCCCTGCTGGAGCGAGACTTTTTGACTTGCCCTTCACTTTGCCTCCCTTGCCGCGTCCTGACATTGCTGCTGCTGTTGTGGGTTTGTGGTCTTTTATGCCGCCCCGCAGATCGAGCTTCGTGTTATATACCCCGCTCAGGATCAAGGGAGCCCGCCACTGACCAATCAGCGCGCTCCGCCACGCGACCCGCTCTGAGCTGAGTCGCGAGCGGGATATAAAAGGAAAGCTCGCCTCGCGCAAAAGTTCATTATTGTATCGCAACGCCAGCCAGCACGAGCATCATCATGCCACCCAAGGCATCTGGAAAGGCTGCCAAGAAGGCCGGAAAGGCCCAGAAGGCCATTGCCAAGGGCGATAAGAAAAAGAAGCGCAGGAGGAAGGAGAGCTACAGCATCTACATCTACAAAGTGCTGAAGCAGGTCCACCCCGACACTGGTATCTCTTCCAAAGCCATGTCGATCATGAACTCGTTCGTGAACGACATCTTCGAGCGCATCGCCGCCGAGGCTTCTCGCCTGGCCCACTACAACAAGCGTTCCACCATTACCAGTCGGGAGATCCAGACGGCTGTAAGGCTCCTGTTGCCCGGAGAACTGGCCAAGCACGCCGTCTCTGAGGGCACTAAGGCCGTCACCAAGTACACCTCCTCCAAGTAAACGGCTTACTTACTGGCCCTGTGGTGGTGGCTTGCCTCAAACCAACAAACTCGGCTCCATTGGAGCCACACTTTAATTTCTAAAGAGATGTGAGTGTTAGACACCAATACTATTTATAACAAAAACCTCTGTCACTGAAAGCAAATAGCTATAAAATGAGAATATTTATGAAACTGTCTGTGTGTGTTTTCTCTCTCTCAGTGTCTGTCTGTCTGTCTGTCTGTCTGTCTGTCTGTCTGTCTGTCTGCCTGCCTGCCTGCCTGCCTGTCTGTCTGTCTGTCTTTGTCTGTCTTGTCTGTCTGTCTGTGTGTGGTCTCTCTCTGTCTCTCTCTCTCTTCTTTCTCTCTCTCTCTCTCTCTCTCTCTCTCTCTCTCTCCTCTCTCTCTCCTCTCTCTCTCTCTCTCTCTCCTCTCTTCTCTCTCTCTCTCTCTTCTCTCTCTCTCTCTCTCTCTCTCCTCAACACATATAAGCACTCGGTATCTTTTTTCTAGAGATTAGAGATTCCATTGTTATGTTCCACATTAGGATTACTTATGCAGGCCACCCTCTTAGGTTTGAAATGTCAAGAAAACGGTAATTTAAAATGTCATCTCCTAACTTAACAGATTAAGCCAGAGGACCGAAAACAGAATAAAACAGGACTGGACAGTATATGTCACTTATACAAGCTGCTTTTATTTCTAGTACAGTATGACAATTTTTATTTTGGGGGGGGGGGGGGGTGATTCCTTGACAGTGCATAAGAGTGAAAAGCGGACGGCGTTTTGTTTGTAAGAGAACAGGTTGTACTACAAATGACTTGATTTATTGATATCACATGTATGTATGACACCTAAATTATGCTAGGAATGTCTGAAATCTCCTTAGAAGGATATTTTGGCCCTGAGAAGGGCCGAGTTTGGTGTATACTAGGGTGGTCGATTTAGCTTATGCACGCTCTCCACGGATACGGCGAGCAAGCTGAATGTCCTTTGGCATGATGGTGACACGCTTGGCGTGGATGGCACAGAGGTTAGTGTCCTCGAAGAGACCGACCAGGTAAGCCTCGGATGCCTCCTGTAAAGCCATGACGGCAGACGACTGGAAGCGAAGATCGGTCTTGAAGTCCTGGGCAATCTCGCGCACCAGACGCTGGAAGGGAAGTTTCCTGATGAGCAACTCGGTGCTCTTCTGGTAACGACGGATCTCACGCAGGGCGACCGTTCCGGGCCTGTAACGGTGAGGCTTCTTCACACCCCCTGTGGCAGGAGCAGACTTGCGTGCTGCCTTGGTGGCCAGCTGCTTACGAGGAGCCTTGCCTCCCGTGGACTTGCGAGCAGTCTGCTTGGTGCGAGCCATGGTGAACAACTGTGGTTTGTGATGGCCGGCGCCGAAAAATTTTTGCTTATATACGCCGTCTCGAGGCGCTTGCTCGAGCGCCATTGGCTGCTCGACTCGCCTACGTCACCCCGTTGCCCCTCCCCTCCTTCCTCTGGCTGCAGCCAACAGGCGGCTCACCTCAATCACTATTATCGCTGATTTTGCTCTATTTTTTGGATTTGTGCAAAAGTCATTTCACAGGGACGTGAAACAGACGAGTAGGCAACTGCAGTTTTGAAAGCGTTGTGAGAAAGCCGTGTCTACTCGACCACAAGCGTAAAGTAAGGGCAGGCAGGAGTTGCAATGCTACTAGTACGTCCGCTTGATGGGATATAGTCGGGAAATCGTGCGGGCATTCGTCAATTCGATTCACACAACTTCAACACCATGACTGGACGCGGCAAGGGAGGCAAGGGACTCGGAAAGGGTGGCGCCAAGCGTCATCGTAAGGTGCTACGTGACAACATCCAGGGCATCACCAAGCCCGCTATTCGTCGCTTAGCTCGTCGTGGCGGCGTGAAGCGTATTTCGGGTCTCATCTACGAAGAGACCCGTGGCGTCCTGAAGGTGTTCCTCGAGAACGTCATCCGTGATGCTGTAACCTACACGGAACACGCCAAGAGGAAGACCGTCACTGCTATGGACGTGGTGTACGCTCTGAAGCGCCAGGGTCGTACCCTCTACGGATTCGGCGGATAAGAGCTTGGCTAATCCATCGATTCCACCCACCACCACCTCAAAACGGGACCTAATTAGGTCCCTATACTTTTTTACTGAAGGGCTTAATAGACGATAACATAAATTGTTTTGATATCAGCTAGCACATTGGGTCTTATGAAATCTATTTTTTATCCTCGCATGCTTAAAGGGACTCTGATTGGGGAGGGAGGGGGGGGGGGGGGGGGGGGAAGGTTTGTTACGTTATATACTAGCAGAGCAGGATCATTGGTGGGGGGTGAGGGGGAGAGAGAGAGAGAGAGAGAGAGAGAGATCTTTCCCAACTCTTCCTTTTTACATGAGTGAGCTACCCGTTTTATTCATTTTATCCTTCTCAGAGCTGTTTTGATAGTATCCAAATGATGGTAAATGAAAGGGAGGGACACGAATATCTACCCAGAATTCAGGACTGGCAATCGATATGCATGTTTGAGTGCGAATCTTTTTCTCTCTCAACTTAGGTATACGTTTATGTCGTACCTAAAAGCGAGAACCACACTATTGGGACAAGTATGCAAGGCCCAATTTTCCTAACAAGCACAGTTAATTTTGTTATTTTCGAACATTTCTTTCCAAATTGGTTTATCCAATTAACAGTATTATATTAAGATCATGAATTGCTGGGTTAGGTTAGGTTAGGTTAGGTTAGGTTAGGTTAGGTTAGCTTAGGTTAGGTTAGGTTAGGTTAGGTTAGCTTAGCTTAGCTTGGGTTAGCTTAGGTTAGGTTAGGTTAGCTTAGCTTGGGTTAGCATAGGTTAGGTTAGGTTTGATTACATTTCTATGTTAGATTTAACTCAAATTCAAAACAATTGCAGTCATTCGGCTTGTTAGTCAACTTGCCTCTAATTGGGGCAATTTGTCTAACAAGACTATTTAGTTTTGTGTGCATATATATATATATATATATATATATATATATATATATATATATATATATATATATATATATATATATATATATATATATATATATATATATATATTATATATATATATATATATATATATATATATATATATATATATATATATATATATATATATATATATATATATATATATATATATATATATTATAGCTTCAAGACTCCGAACCAATATAGAAGCATCAAGAGGAAGTGCTTGTGTTATGGGCCAATAGGCCTTCTGCAGTTACTTCCATTCTTATGTTTTTATTCCCATTGGTTCGTGTTTTATCTTGTGTAAATGTCAATCACCTTACCCAAAACTTTGGTACCATATCACCTCACCCATGTGTATATATAAATATATATATATATATATATATATATATATATATATATATATATATATATATATATATATATATATATATATATAATATACAGAGTAAATCTACCCCAAAAGTAATGATTTATTTGTCTACAAAACTAAACTCTTTTTGGAATCATATGAGGCCCCTCCACTGAGGGGGGAGGCCTGGATGTTTATTGTCATGTGTATTCATGCTGCTTGCATGTCATCGTTTATTTTGCCTTTGTTGTTTTCTTGACAGCTTTCTTTGCCTTGGGTGGTTTGGGAGATTTTGAAGCTCTCTTTATTTTGGGCTTTTTGTTCCCAACAACAAGCTGCTGCTGCTGCTTCTTTTTCAAGGCTGTAGGTGGTTTGTTGCTTGTGGCGGCTTTCTTGGGAGTTACCACGGCCTTCTTTGCTGCTGTAGATGGTTTCTTGGTTGTGGTGGCTTTCTTGGGAGTTAGAACGGCCCTCTTCTCTGCTACGGCCAGCTTGAATGATCCACTAGCTCCACTTCCCTTGGTCTGAACAAGAATGCCGTCAGCCACTGCTTTCTTGAGAAATCTTCGGATGTAAATGGCGATCTTGGCAGCCTCGACTTTGTTGTTGGCAACAACGTACTTCTTGATTGCTTGTAGAGACGAGCCCTTACGGTCTTTGAGTGCTGCGACCGCGGCTAGAACCATTTGACTAGTTTTCGGGTGAGCAACCTGGACGCGAGGTTTCCTGGTGGTGGCCACCACAGCAGCAGCCGCAGCCTTCTTGGTAGGCTTTGCTTCTACCATGATGATGATGAGATAACCAAGGTGATGAGAGACGCTCAGACAGTCACGGGGGAATGATGCTGCCGCCGCTTGAGCCGAACCTATTTATGTGCCGGCACGGTACAGAAGCTGCAACCTGGCAACTCGTCCACCAATCACAACGGTTGGTTTTACGGCTCCGAAACCTGGATCCCATATCTTCTCTAAAATAGAAGCATTTGTTCATGTTCTTTGTAAAAGTATCATAAAGCAGGACAGATGAGACAAATATCATAAAAACTGAAGAGCAGATGAGCACACACATGTATGTATTACAAAAGAAAATCCACAAATTCATTAGAAATTGGCAGGGCAGGCTGAGGAAGTAGGTAGATGTAAAATGTCTGTAAATGGCGAAAGAACATAAACCCAAGACTGAATAAACGATGTTAAATATCCATGCCAAGGAGACAAAAATATGTTAGGATACAATTACCATTAAGACACCACAAGAAGGTCCGTATCCTGCCGTGATGACTAAAAAGAGTTGGTTATTAGCCACAATGTGTAGGCAGTCTCATGCCAACGGCCATACCACGTTGAGAACACCGCTTCTCGTCCGATCAGCGAAGTTAAGCAACGTTGGGTTTGGTTAGTACTTGGATGGGTGACCGCCTGGGAACACCAAATGCTGTTGGCAATAATGTTTTTTGTTTTGTTTTGTTTTGTTTCGTTTGTTTTTGTTTGAATGGCTGGCTCCACGGGAAATTCACGGAGTTGTGTGGAATAAGGCCTGGTAAAATGAATTAATATGTATGTCATGTTTAAAACAAACTCGCTTAATATAGTGTGTGAGGCTTTATACAAAAACAAACAACCAAAACAAAACATGTTGTTTTATATATATATATATATATATATATATATATATATATATATATATATATATATATATATATATATATATATATATATATATATATAGCTTAATCCGGGTTTGAACTCGCAACTCCAAGAATACGCATCACTTATATACACTTTACCACTGGACCACAGCTGCAGGACACAAGCTTGATGCTGAGGTATCAATTTAATGACGTAAATGCCATTTCCACAAATAAATGATAATTTAAAAGTATTTGTATGTACAAATCTTTTCTGTTTAAAAGGCTACAATATCAGTTACTGATATAATTTGTGTTAATGTTTCTATACCCACAGGAAGGCATGTTTTTGCTTATATGTAAGGGGTACGGAGAAGGAATCCACAGACCATCAGTCCCCTTCCCCCCCCCCCCCCCTCCCACCTACTACCACCACCACCACCACCACTACTCACCACCACCACCACTACTCACCACCACCACCAATCACCACCAATCACCACCAATCACCACCACCACACCTAACCGAAAACCCCCTAACACATCAACCCTCCCCCCAATCAACAGGCGAAATAATAACCCTCAAATGCCTGCCTGCCTGCCAGCCAGCCAATACTAACGGTCTTCTCAGAAAGAAAATCTCTTTGTATCTGTATTACTTGATGAAATGTATGATTCTAATAATGAAAATAAATTTTGATGTCGGTTGTATGAGCATAATGACCAATATGCACATGATATGAATGAATTAAATAGTGTAGTTTTAAGTAATTAGGTTGTAGACACATTAAGCGGATATGATATTTGACGCGTCCAGAACTGGTGATTTTTGGTTTAGTTTTAAATGCACCACCACCATTGCTTCCCCAGAGCCTAATTAAGGACCGGTAAAAGGAGTCAATATGTATGTCATCTATAAAACCAAAGAATGAATAAAAACACACACACACACACACACCTACATAATAGTATTAGGAAGATTGTATGGCAAAAAAAAAAAGTACTCCCATTGGGTCGTTTGAACTCGCGACTTCCAAAACACCAGCCACACACCTTACCACCCAGCCACCATAGAGTTGGTATAATTGTGCAACTTTAGTTATAAAAGTAAAGTTCTTATTGTCTCAAATCTTATTGTCTGTTCTATGAAAAGGCATGATGTAAATTATGTATTTTTTGAATGATTGAATTGTAGGCACATTAAGCGGATTCGATATTTGATATATCCAGAAAAGGTGATTTCTGTTCAGTTTTAAAATGCATCACTGTTAACGCTAAAGGACTGGTAAAACGACTCGATGTTTGTCATTTTTAAAATAAACACTAAAACTAGGCCCTTAACATATATAATGTTTGAATATAAATTGAATGCATATAAATACAAAGTGGGAGTGGCTGGCTGGCTGGCTGGCTGGCTGGCTGGCTGGCTGGCTGGCTGGCTGGCTGGCTGGCTGCCTGCCTGCCTGCCTGCCTGCCTGCCTGCCTGCCTGCCTGCCTGCCTGCCTGCCTGCCTGCCTGCCTGGCTGGCTGGCTGGCTGGCCGCCCGCCCGCCCGCCCGCCCGCCCGCCCGCCCGCCCGCCCGCCCGCCCGCCCGCCTGCCTTGCCTTGCCTTGCCTTGCCTTGCCTTGCCTGTCCTGTCCTGTCCTGTTCTGTTATTGCCTTGCCTTGCCTTGCCTTGCCTTGCCTTGCCCTGCCCTGCCCTGCCTTGGCTGCAGCTGGCTGGCTGGCCGTAAATCAACTCTTAACAACACCATACCACACCACACCATCACTCATCACCCATCACCCACCACCGGCCCCAGTCTCCCAGCCTCTCTTATATACCCGAGCAGGCCCTTTAAATTATTTGAATTGTTGCACTTCGGCCAATGGCAGGCACGATCGCTGCTGCTCAAACATATTCTGGTTCACAAGTATTAATATATATATATATATATATATATATATATATATATATATATATATATATATATATATATATATATATATATATATATATATTCATGAAACACATTAAAACCTTGATCATTTATTCATTCATTACGTCTAGTGAAGAATTGCTTTTGTTCATTTGTATGATTAAAAATTAATAGAATATGAATTCCTCGCTTAAAGTAAAATATAAAATATATATTGGATTTATATGATTGGTTAATATTCCAAGTGATGCTGAATATCCCCTATAATTTTGTTTTGTTTGTTTGTTTGTTATGTACACATTCCAAATGAAATCAATATAAATGTTATTATTAATGTTTGAAAGTTGATTGTCTACTTGAATCTCTCTATTAAAGTGTGTGTGGCTCCGGATGGAGCCTGGTTATGGTATTTGTCGTGGTGGGTGGCAGAAGTGCTTACTTCTTCTCTGTCTTCTTTGGCAAAAGAACTGCCTGAATGTTTGGAAGAACACCTCCCTGTGCAATGGTTACGCCAGACAGAAGTTTGTTGAGTTCTTCGTCGTTGCGGATGGCCAACTGCAAGTGACGTGGGATGATACGGGTCTTCTTGTTGTCACGTGCGGCGTTACCGGCGAGCTCCAGAACTTCGGCAGCGAGGTATTCCATGACGGCTGCCAGGTAGACAGGAGCGCCAGCACCGACGCGTTCGGCGTAGTTGCCCTTACGCAGCAGACGGTGAATTCTGCCCACGGGGAACTGAAGTCCGGCCCTGCTGGAGCGAGACTTTGACTTGCCCTTCACTTTGCCTCCCTTGCCGCGTCCTGACATTGCTGCTGCTGTTGTGGGTTTGTGGTCTTTTATGCCGCCGGATTGGATTGATGTCCATAGGGAATGGAATGGATGGGGGAGGTAGAGGGATGGGGAGATGAAATTCAGGAAGAGGATGCGGGTGTAGAGAGAGAGGAGGTTTGAAAGTTCGGTGGCCTGTCCACCATGGGTTGACATTTTTGTATGTGTTGTTTGTTTGCGTATGTGTTATGTTGGGTTGTCAGTACATTGGCTGGGGGGGCTAGTGTTTGTGACCTTGTTGGTGTCCTAAAGCACTAGAGCCGATGGAGTTGGCTGAAGGAGGCTAATCTTAGAAACATCAGGGTAGTTACACTTCTGCCGCCACGACAAATGGTTTTTTGGTTTATATTTTTTTGTAGGTGTTTTATTTATTTATATATTTTTTTTTTTTTTTTTTTTTTTTTTTTTTTTTTTTAATTATTATTTTTTTTTATTTATTTATTTATTTATTTATTTTTTTTTTTTTATTTTTATTTTTTTATTTTATTATTTTTTTTCTTTCTTTCTTTATTCTTCATTTGGTGTAGATTGGGTCCGGGATGGGCCACTCATCTGGATCGTCTGGCAGACCGCTTAGTATCTGAGGGCTTGGGAAGGCCTCATCATGGATATGTCTGATCACTTTTTGTTGGAGAGTGATTCTTCTGGTTCTGTGTGGTGGGTCATGGATCTCGTAGTCGCTGGTGGTGTTTTCTGCTACGAAGGGATCTTCTGGGTCTGGGACATACATGTTCTTCATACGGTACAGCTGTCTTCTGGCCAGGTAGCTGAGCCTAATGTTCATTGGCTTCATGTTGAGCGTCTCATGGATCAGGTCAGTTCTTACCCTGTCCCTCAGAGTCAGGCCCTCTGCAAAGCGAAGTGCTTTGTTTTGTACTCGTTGAATCTTCAACATGTTGGATTTGTTGGTGAGGTTCAGGGGAACGTAGGGGTATTCCAAGCTAGGCCTTATGATCATTCTGTACAGGTGGAGCTTGATGTGGGATGGGGCTTGGTTGAAACGGAAGAGCCTCTCCAGTGAGCCCCGGGCCATCGCTGTCTTCTGGGATACGTACTGGGAGGAGTTGAGTAGCCTGTTGAAGTTGTAACCGAGCACTGTGTTGGAGTTTGAGATGGCTATGGGTTCACCCCTGATTCTTATTCCCCCCTCATTTTCAATAGAGAAGGCCATACAGCCGACAGTGCTTAATTGGATCTTTTCTGGGTTAGTGGTGATCCTCCATTTCCTTTCCCAGTTAGCAGTCCTTGCTAGTTCTACGTTTGCCTTACGGGTTACAGTTGCATGCTTGGCCGCTTGGATGCTAGGGTTAGATGTTATTACGTGTGTTACGTCGTCCGCAAATTGTACGATAATGGTGTCCCTATACTCTGGTTGGGGTAGATCATTTACAAAGATGTTGAAGAGAACCGGGCTCAAGCATGATCCTTGGGGGACTCCAGCTGTTGGGGTGAAGGCTGCGGCCTCTTTTGCCTTGAAGCTGGGGGTAACTTGCCTATTCTTAAGGAAATTTCTGATCAGCCTGAGGAGGGTCCAGTTTTGCGCTGGTAAGTCTGCTAATTTGTACACAAGACCATCGTGCCACAAGCTGTCGAAGGCCTTGTGTACGTCCCTCGTTGCAATCAAAGCTACCTGTTTTTGCTTTCGAATTGAGCTTACGGCGTCGTAGATGATGTTAATTGCGTGCTGGGTTGATCTATGTGCTCGAAAGCCAAACTGCTTTTCTGTGAAGAGGTTGTTGTACTCCATGTAGTAGTTAAGACGGTTTGACATGATTTTTTCAAAGCACTTGCCTATCGTGTCTAAGAGGGAGATTGGTCGGTAGTTGCCAGGTTGGTGGGGGTCTTTCTTGGGTTTGGGAATGAATATCATCTTGGCTGACTTGAATGCTACAGGAATGTGACCCGATGCCAGCATAGCGTTGAATAGGTTGAGTATGGATTGCATAAGATTGCCTGGTAGAAGTTTGATCTGCAGCGCTTTGATCCCTGATGGTCCAGGGGCCTTATCTCTGGTGCTTTTGATGACTCCTCTCATCTCTAGCATAGTTATGGGTCTTGTTAGAGGGTGGTCGTCTTCTAGGGTTGTCAGGTCAATCAGAGGGGTGCTGTTAAGGGAGGCGGCATTTTCTGTTGTCCATTGGTTGACACGTTCAAAGTGAGTGTTGTTGAAGGCTCTGCTGTTTGAAGCTGTGAGTGTCTTTTTCCAGACTGCGCCCATGAGGTCAGCCTGATCCTGTGGGTCTTCTAATTTTTTCTTGCTGCTCCTCTTCATCTTCGTCAAGGAATGTGTGTACAAGGTGGGTGAGGTTGGGGTTAACTGATCCCAGGAGCTGTCTGATCTTGCGCCAGAAAGTAGCCGGCTCCCTTTTGTACTGGTTGGCCTGTCTCACCAGGGTTCCCCAAATGTGGCTCTTGTGGGTCAGCGTAAGGTCTATGGTTTCCCTTCTGAGTGTTTGTAGGGTCAACGCTGGTGGCTGGCCAGTTTGGTAGTGGCTTTGGCAGGCTCGCTGGTACTCATTCATTTTGCCTCTGATTTCTCGGGTCGGCTTATATTGGTGGTAAGTCCTTGTGGTGGATATTTCACAAGTGGCCTCGGTTGCAAGCTGGATCCGGTTGTGGATGGTGTTTACTGCTTGGTCGATTGTTTGGGTTGGGAGGTTCTCGAACTCAATGATGGGGTCGTCAGCAAGGAAGGTGTCATATTCACGGGCACGTATGGTTCCCAGTCTGGGCCTGGTGGTGCCACATATCTGAAGGGGGCTGCTTGGAGGGATGTGACCACAGGGATGTGGTCCGACCCCACGTTCTTCCCTGGGGTTACTCTGCAGTGGAACAGGTCACAATCTCTGTTGGTCAGCACTATGTCAGGGGTGCCCCTCTGGTTGCCCGCAAAGAACGTCTTAAAGTGGGGGCCTTGGAAGGAGAGGTCCCGGTTTTGCATTAGATTGAAGAGCTGCCTGCCCTTGAGGTCTGGCCTGGCAGGTGCGTTGAATAAGGCCTGATGGTGGGCATTCAGGTCTCCTGCGATGATTGTGGGGAGATTCCTGTCGAGCAGCTTGTTCAGAGGGATGGAGGGGAGGTAGGCCAGTCTAGGTGGTAGATATGCGGTGCAGACGATGAGGGGGCCGTGTGAAGTGGTGAGTTCTATTGCAAGAAAGTTGTCGTCTTCTATGAGGATGGGGCGGTAGGAGAGCCCTCTTCTTATTAGTATTGCCACCCCGCTGTACCTACCCCTGTTGACTTCCCTGGTGGAATATCCCCAGATGGAGATGTGCTGGTCTTGTCTGGCCGCTGTTTCATTGAGTAGGACAACATCTGGGTTAAGTCTGGCTACCTCCAGAGTGAGTAGGTATCTGTTGTTGAAGTAATGTCTGATGTTCACCTGAAGGATTGTGATCCCCATTATTGACTATGAGACGGAAGTGTTTGTTTGGCTGTAGTGCCAATGTTGTTACATTCGGTTTGGTCGCTTCTGTTTGTGGAGGAGGGGGGTAACGCTGTTGAGCCAGGTGTCTTGTTCCTGGTTCCGGTCGGGGATTGGTTGGGTTGGGGTTTACCATACGTTGCTGTGCCATTGGGGGGTCTTCGGTGTCACTGCTGTTCATGATGTCGACATCCGTGGTGCTAGAGTCGCTCTCTGGTGAAGAGTTGTGGGGGTTGCTTGCCCTTGCTCCGTCCACAGGGGATGGGGTTCGGCTGTAAGAGTTGGTCCTAGGCCTCTTGGTACAGCGTTGTGTGGAATATATTGTTGTGGGGCTGCGATGTTTGAAGCGAAATTTCCTAGGGCGGATGGGGTTCCGTATGGCAAGGGAGTTTGTGATAGCTTTGAGGACGATCTGATGTGGGAGTGGTTCAGGAAGGGTGGACATAGGTGTTTCCCAGAATGTCGGGGTGGAGGGGCCGGGGTTGTTCAGGGAGTTTGGAGTCTCCTGGGCGTTGGTAGAGGCCTGGGGGCGAGAAGTACTAGGGTTGGGGTTGTTGGGTTGTGCTTGGGCCTGGCCGGCGGTTGTTGTGTTGTTAGGAGTCAAGTAGGCAAGCGAGTCCTCGGACATATGGACAGGGGGTAGGCCATTGTCTTTCCTAAGTGAGTTCCAGAAACCTAGGAGCTTCACTGGGTTGTCTGGAAACTGTATTTGAGCAAATGTTAGAAGTTCGGCCCCTAAGCTGGGCTTGGGATCGGGGTTGGTGCAAGAGAGTTAGGTGTTTGGGGCCTGTTGTGTTTGATTCTGGGTTTGCTCTGGTATAACCGTGGGGTTATGGGGGTGTTGGGTGCTTTGGTGTCCCCCTTGGGCCCCCGACTGGGCCTGTTGTTGGTTAGGGATGCCCCAGGCATTTACTGGTGGAGGAGGGGCAGGGATGGTAATAGCTTGCCTGTTGGCGGGCTGCTGTCTCCGTTTCATGCAATTGCTTGATTGCCTCTTGCCTGCGAGGACAAAGATGCGAGATTGCAATGTGTGGACCATTGCATAGAGCACATTTGGGTGTTGGGTTTGTGCATTCCCTGTAGCTGTGTTCCCCTGTGCACCTGCTGCACTTGGGGGTTCCATTGTTACATGCATTGGAATAGTGGTCATACTGAAAGCATTTGAAGCATTGCTTGAGCTTGTAAAACCTCTGTGGGTTGATTTTGTCAGGTTCAGCCATGATGCCAAATGCAGAAAGGCCTTGTGTGCAGACTTGCGTTGCTTGCTCCGGTGAAGCCAGAGTAAGTTTCAGTACTTGGTTGTTGCGTTGGGTTGTGAATCTGTGGGCCTGAAGTATTTTGACATCCCTGTTTTCCTCTCTATTTCTGCAATTATTTCATCATTTGAGTGATCCATGATGATGTCATGGATCCTATGTACAAAGATGGTGCGTTGGGCTTGGAATTCGGCAGGGGGGTAGACAGTGATATTCTTCTCCCTTAGTTTGTTCATGGTGTCTGACGAAAGGAGGTCTGGGAGGTTTGCATTGGGCACCAACAAGATGGCTCCATTCGTTATTTTGTACACATTTTTGTAGGTAATCTGGGTGACCTCGTAGACCACCTCAAGTAGTTGGGCTGGGGTACGACCCCGGCCAGATTCGTCTGTGAATCTGACTTTGGTCGCCATAGCTTGGTGGGCCAGGCAGCCTAATCTAATCTATACTATGGTGGGTGCTGTGAAGTGTCCAGGTAGACTAAGTGGATGGTGGGTGTTAGTTAGGCCGAGGCCTCTAACTTCTAGTTGCTAGGCAACTAGAGCTACTAGACAAGGTGGTAATTGAACCTATCGATAGCCTAAGCCTGCTACAAGGCTGTTAGATGCCCGATCAAACCTCCGCAAGAATTTCAAGAACCCGGTTTTGGCTACCGCTCGGGAATGATCGTTTGGAATGGCGAAATACAAGAGGTAGAAACAGTTTAGAAAGACAGCCTTATTCACTCCTTAATTCTATGATTAGTAGTTTATGCATTGTGTATTGTGTGAGTGTGTGTGTGGTGTGTCTTGGTACAGGCAGGGAGAGAATGGGGAGGAGAGGGTGGGGAATGGGGGGGGAGGGGGTGTGGGATGAAGGATGAGGATGGGTAGTTATTTTATTAGGACATCATACTGCTGTAAGCGTCAGTAGAGCTAGGTTGAGACACAGTACAGGTGCCCCGGCGTGTCTTGACGCCGAGAGAGCTAGTAGTCGACTGGCAGTGAGTGTGGCTGGCTGCTACGCGGCCGGCCGGCTGTGATTGGCTCGCTGGCGCACCAATCCTGAGTGAGGTGGGCGGAGCCAACGCTCAGTTTCTCCTGTAGGTGGCGGGAGCTCCTGGGAGCACGTCTGCTCACGGCGGCTGCTGGCTGGCGAGCTTTTTCTTTTATATCTTTTATCTTTTATGCCGCCCCGCAGATCGAGCTTCGTGTTATATACCCCGCTCAGGATCAAGGGAGCCCGCCACTGACCAATCAGCGCGCTCCGCCACGCGACCCGCTCTGAGCTGAGTCGCGAGCGGGATATAAAAGGAAAGCTCGCCCTCGCGCAAAAGTTCATTATTGTATCGCAACGCCAGCCAGCACGAGCATCATCATGCCACCCAAGGCATCTGGAAAGGCTGCCAAGAAGGCGGAAAGGCCCAGAAGGCCATTGCCAAGGGCGATAAGAAAAAGAAGCGCAGGAGGAAGGAGAGCTACAGCATCTACATCTACAAAGTGCTGAAGCAGGTCCACCCCGACACTGGTATCTCTTCCAAAGCCATGTCGATCATGAACTCGTTCGTGAACGACATCTTCGAGCGCATCGCCGCCGAGGCTTCTCGCCTGGCCCACTACAACAAGCGTTCCACCATTACCAGTCGGGAGATCCAGACGGCTGTAAGGCTCCTGTTGCCCGGAGAAACTGGCCAAGCACGCCGTCTCTGAGGGCACTAAGGCCGTCACCAAGTACACCTCCTCCAAGTAAACGGCTTACTTACTGCCCTGTGGTGGTGGCTTGCCTCAAACCAACAAACTCGGCTCCATTGGAGCCACACTTTAATTTCTAAAGAGATTGTGAGTGTTAGACACCAATACTATTATAACAAAAACCTCTGTCACTGAAAGCAAATAGCTATAAAATGAGAATATTTATGAAACTGTCTGTGTGTGTTTCTCTCTCTCAGTGTCTGTCTGTCTGTCTGTCTGTCTGTCTGTCTGTCTGTCTGTCTGCCTGCCTGCCTGCCTGCCTGTCTGTCTGTCTGTCTTGTCTGTCTTGTCTGTCTGTCTGTGTGTGTCTCTCTCTCTCTCTCTGCTCTCTCTCTGGTCTCTCTCTCTCTCTCTCTCTCTCTCTCTCTCTCTCTCTCTCCTCTCTCTCTCTCTCTCTCTCTCTCTCTCTCTCTCTCTCTCTCTCTCTCTCTCTCAACACATATAAGCACTCGGTATCTTTTTTTCTAGAGATTAGAGATTCATTGTTATGTTTCCACATTAGGATTACTATGCAGGCCACCCTCTTAGGTTTGAAAATGTCAAGAAAACGGTTAATTTAAAATGTCATCTCCTAACTTAACAGATTAAGCCAGAGGACCGAAAACAGAATAAAACAGGACTGGACAGTATATGTCACTTATACAAGCTGCTTTTATCTCTAGTACAGTATGACAATTTTTATTTTGGGGGGGGGGGGGGTGATCCTTGACAGTGCATAAGAGTGAAAAGCGACGGCGTTTTGTTTGTAAGAGAACAGGTTGTACTACAAATGACTTGATTTATTGATATCACATGTATGTATGACACCTAAATTATGCTAGGAATGTCTGAAATCTCCTTAGAAGGATATTTTGGCCCTGAGAAGGGCCGAGTTTGGTGTATACTAGGGTGGTCGATTTAGCTTATGCACGCTCTCCACGGATACGGCGAGCAAGCTGAATGTCCTTTGGCATGATGGTGACACGCTTGGCGTGGATGGCACAGAGGTTAGTGTCCTCGAAGAGACCGACCAGGTAAGCCTCGGATGCCTCCTGTAAAGCCATGACGGCAGACGACTGGAAGCGAAGATCGGTCTTGAAGTCCTGGGCAATCTCGCGCACCAGACGCTGGAAGGGAAGTTTCCTGATGAGCAACTCGGTGCTCTTCTGGTAACGACGGATCTCACGCAGGGCGACCGTTCCGGGCCTGTAACGGTGAGGCTTCTTCACACCCCCTGTGGCAGGAGCAGACTTGCGTGCTGCCTTGGTGGCCAGCTGCTTACGAGGAGCCTTGCCTCCCGTGGACTTGCGAGCAGTCTGCTTGGTGCGAGCCATGGTGAACAACTGTGGTTTGTGATGGCCGGCGCCGAAAAATTTTTGCTTATATACGCCGTCTCGAGGCGCTTGCTCGAGCGCCATTGGCTGCTCGACTCGCCTACGTCACCCCGTTGCCCCTCCCCTCCTTCCTCTGGCTGCAGCCAACAGGCGGCTCACCTCAATCACTATTATCGCTGATTTTGCTCTATTTTTTGGATTTGTGCAAAAGTCATTTCACAGGGACGTGAAACAGACGAGTAGGCAACTGCAGTTTTGAAAGCGTTGTGAGAAAGCCGTGTCTACTCGACCACAAGCGTAAAGTAAGGGCAGGCAGGAGTTGCAATGCTACTAGTACGTCCGCTTGATGGGATATAGTCGGGAAATCGTGCGGGCATTCGTCAATTCGATTCCACACAACTTCAACACCATGACTGGACGCGGCAAGGGAGGCAAGGGACTCGGAAAGGGTGGCGCCAAGCGTCATCGTAAGGTGCTACGTGACAACATCCAGGGCATCACCAAGCCCGCTATTTCGTCGCTTAGCTCGTCGTGGCGGCGTGAAGCGTATTTCGGGTCTCATCTACGAAGAGACCCGTGGCGTCCTGAAGGTGTTCCTCGAGAACGTCATCCGTGATGCTGTAACCTACACGGAACACGCCAAGAGGAAGACCGTCACTGCTATGGACGTGGTGTACGCCTCTGAAGCGCCAGGGTCGTACCCTCTACGGATTCGGCGGATAACGAGCTTGGCTAATCCATCGATTCCACCCACCACCACCTCAAAACGGGACCTAATTAGGTCCCTATACTTTTTTACTGAAGGGCTTAATAGACGATAACATAAATTGTTTTGATATCAGCTAGCACATTGGGTCTATGAAATCTATTTTTTATCCTCGCATGCTAAAGGGACTCTGATTGGGGAGGGAGGGGGGGGGGAAGGTTTGTTACGTTATATACTAGCAGAGCAGGATCATTGGTGGGGGGTGAGGGGGAGAGAGAGAGAGAGCGAGAGAGAGAGAGATCTTTCCCAACTCTTCCTTTTTACATGAGTGAGCTACCCGTTTTTATTCATTTTATCCTTCTCAGAGCTGTTTTGATAGTATCCAAATGATGGTAAATGAAAAGGGAGGACACGAATATCTACCCAGAATTCAGGACTGGCAATCGATATGCATGTTTGAGTGCGAATCTTTTCTCTCTCAACTTAGGTTATACGTTTATGTCGTACCTAAAAGCGAGAACCACACTATTGGGACAAGTATGCAAGGCCCAATTTTCCTAACAAGCACAGTTAATTTTGTTATTTTCGAACATTTCTTTCCAAATTGTTTATCAATTAACAGTATTATATTAAGATCATGAATTGCTGGGTTAGGTTAGGTTAGGTTAGGTTAGGTTAGGTTAGGTTAGCTTAGGTTAGGTTAGGTTAGGTTAGGTTAGCTTAGCTTAGCTTGGGTTAGCTTAGGTTAGGTTAGGTTAGCTTAGCTTGGGTTAGCATAGGTTAGGTTAGGTTTGATTACATTTCTATGTTAGATTTAACTCAAATTCAAAACAATTGCAGTCATTCGGCTTGTTAGTCAACTTGCCTCTAATAGGGGCAATTTGTCTAACAAGACTATTTAGTTTTGTGTGCATATATATATATATATATATATATATATATATATATATAATATATATATATATATATATATATATATATATATACTATATATATATATATATATATATATATATATATATATATATATATATTATATATATATATATATATATATATATATATATATATATATATATATATATATATATATATATATATATATTATAGCTATCAAGACTCCGAACCAATATAGAAGCATCAAGAGGAAGTGCTTGTGTTATGGGCCAATAGGCCTTCTGCAGTTACTTCCATTCTTATGTTTTTATTCCCATTGGTTCGTGTTTTATCTTGTGTAAATGTCAATCACCTTACCCAAAACTTTGGTACCATATCACCTCACCCATGTGTATATATATATATAATATATATATATATAATATATATATTATATATATATATATATATATATATATATATATATATATATATATATATAATATACAGAGTAAATCTACCCCAAAAGTAATGATTTATTTGTCTACAAAACTAAACTCTTTTGGAATCATATGAGGCCCCTCCACTGAGGGGGGAGGCCTGGATGTTTATTGTCATGTGTATTCATGCTGCTTGCATGTCATCGTTTATTTTGCCTTTGTTGTTTTCTTGACAGCTTTCTTTGCCTTGGGTGGTTTGGGAGATTTTGAAGCTCTCTTTATTTTGGGCTTTTTGTTCCCAACAACAAGCTGCTGCTGCTGCTGCTTCTTTTCAAGGCTGTAGGTGGTTTGTTGCTTGTGGCGGCTTTCTTGGGAGTTACCACGGCCTTCTTTGCTGCTGTAGATGGTTTCTTGGTTGTGGTGGCTTTCTTGGGAGTTAGAACGGCCCTCTTCTCTGCTACGGCCAGCTTGAATGATCCACTAGCTCCACTTCCCTTGGTCTGAACAAGAATGCCGTCAGCCACTGCTTTCTTGAGAAATCTTCGGATGTAAATGGCGATCTTGGCAGCCTCGACTTTGTTGTTGGCAACAACGTACTTCTTGATTGCTTGTAGAGACGAGCCCTTACGGTCTTTGAGTGCTGCGACCGCGGCTAGAACCATTTGACTAGTTTTCGGGTGAGCAACCTGGACGCGAGGTTTCCTGGTGGTGGCCACCACAGCAGCAGCCGCAGCCTTCTTGGTAGGCTTTGCTTCTACCATGATGATGATGAGATAACCAAGGTGATGAGAGACGCTCAGACAGTCACGGGGGAATGATGCTGCCGCCGCTTGAGCCGAACCTATTTATGTGCCGGCACGGTACAGAAGCTGCAACCTGGCAACTCGTCCACCAATCACAACGGTTGGTTTTACGGCTCCGAAACCTGGATCCCATATCTTCTCTAAAATAGAAGCATTTGTTCATGTTCTTTGTAAAAGTATCATAAAGCAGGACAGATGAGACAAATATCATAAAAACTGAAGAGCAGATGAGCACACACATGTATGTATTACAAAAGAAAATCCACAAATTCATTAGAAATTGGCAGGGCAGGCTGAGGAAGTAGGTAGATGTAAAATGTCTGTAAATGGCGAAAGAACATAAACCCAAGACTGAATAAACGATGTTAAATATCCATGCCAAGGAGACAAAAATATGTTAGGATACAATTACCATTAAGACACCACAAGAAGGTCCGTATCCTGCCGTGATGACTAAAAAGAGTTGGTTATTAGCCACAATGTGTAGGCAGTCTCATGCCAACGGCCATACCACGTTGAGAACACCGCTTCTCGTCCGATCAGCGAAGTTAAGCAACGTTGGGTTTGGTTAGTACTTGGATGGGTGACCGCCTGGGAACACCAAATGCTGTTGGCAATAATGTTTTTTGTTTTGTTTTGTTTTGTTTCGTTTGTTTTTGTTTGAATGGCTGGCTCCACGGGAAATTCACGGAGTTGTGTGGAATAAGGCCTGGTAAAATGAATTAATATGTATGTCATGTTTAAAACAAACTCGCTTAATATAGTGTGTGAGGCTTTATACAAAAACAAACAACCAAAACAAAACATGTTGTTTTATATATATATATATATATATATATATATATATATATATATAATATATATATATATATATATAGCTTAATCCGGGTTTGAACTCGCAACTCCAAGAATACGCATCACTTATATACACTTTACCACTGGACCACAGCTGCAGGACA
>NW_027190035.1:25000-59968 GCF_040958095.1 Procambarus clarkii
CGTGGCGGCGTGAAGCGTATTTCGGGTCTCATCTACGAAGAGACCCGTGGCGTCCTGAAGGTGTTCCTCGAGAACGTCATCCGTGATGCTGTAACCTACACGGAACACGCCAAGAGGAAGACCGTCACTGCTATGGACGTGGTGTACGCTCTGAAGCGCCAGGGTCGTACCCTCTACGGATTCGGCGGATAAGAGCTTGGCTAATCCATCGATTCCACCCACCACCACCTCAAAACGGGACCTAATTAGGTCCCTATACTTTTTTACTGAAGGGCTTAATAGACGATAACATAAATTGTTTTGATATCAGCTAGCACATTGGGTCTTATGAAATCTATTTTTTATCCTCGCATGCTTAAAGGGACTCTGATTGGGGAGGGAGGGGGGGGGGGGGGGAAGGTTTGTTACGTTATATACTAGCAGAGCAGGATCATTGGTGGGGGGTGAGGGGGAGAGAGAGAGAGAGAGAGAGAGAGATCTTTCCCAACTCTTCCTTTTTACATGAGTGAGCTACCCGTTTTATTCATTTTATCCTTCTCAGAGCTGTTTTGATAGTATCCAAATGATGGTAAATGAAAAGGGAGGACACGAATATCTACCCAGAATTCAGGACTGGCAATCGATATGCATGTTTGAGTGCGAATCTTTTTCTCTCTCAACTTAGGTATACGTTTATGTCGTACCTAAAAGCGAGAACCACACTATTGGGACAAGTATGCAAGGCCCAATTTTCCTAACAAGCACAGTTAATTTTGTTATTTTCGAACATTTCTTTCCAAATTGGTTTATCCAATTAACAGTATTATATTAAGATCATGAATTGCTGGGTTAGGTTAGGTTAGGTTAGGTTAGGTTAGGTTAGGTTAGCTTAGGTTAGGTTAGGTTAGGTTAGGTTAGCTTAGCTTAGCTTGGGTTAGCTTAGGTTAGGTTAGGTTAGCTTAGCTTGGGTTAGCATAGGTTAGGTTAGGTTTGATTACATTTCTATGTTAGATTTAACTCAAATTCAAAACAATTGCAGTCATTCGGCTTGTTAGTCAACTTGCCTCTAATAGGGGCAATTTGTCTAACAAGACTATTTAGTTTTGTGTGCATATATAATATATATATATATATAATATATATATATATATATATATATATATATATATATATATATATATATTATATATATATATATATATATAATATATATATATATATATATATATATTAATATTATATATATATTATAGCTTCAAGACTCCGAACCAATATAGAAGCATCAAGAGGAAGTGCTTGTGTTATGGGCCAATAGGCCTTCTGCAGTTACTTCCATTCTTATGTTTTTATTCCCATTGGTTCGTGTTTTATCTTGTGTAAATGTCAATCACCTTACCCAAAACTTTGGTACCATATCACCTCACCCATGTGTATATATAAATATATATATATATATATATATATATATATATATATATATATATATATATATATATATATATATATATATATATATATATATAATATACAGAGTAAATCTACCCCAAAAGTAATGATTTATTTGTCTACAAAACTAAACTCTTTTTGGAATCATATGAGGCCCCTCCACTGAGGGGGGAGGCCTGGATGTTTATTGTCATGTGTATTCATGCTGCTTGCATGTCATCGTTTATTTTGCCTTTGTTGTTTTCTTGACAGCTTTCTTTGCCTTGGGTGGTTTGGGAGATTTTGAAGCTCTCTTTATTTTGGGCTTTTTGTTCCCAACAACAAGCTGCTGCTGCTGCTTCTTTTTCAAGGCTGTAGGTGGTTTGTTGCTTGTGGCGGCTTTCTTGGGAGTTACCACGGCCTTCTTTGCTGCTGTAGATGGTTTCTTGGTTGTGGTGGCTTTCTTGGGAGTTAGAACGGCCCTCTTCTCTGCTACGGCCAGCTTGAATGATCCACTAGCTCCACTTCCCTTGGTCTGAACAAGAATGCCGTCAGCCACTGCTTTCTTGAGAAATCTTCGGATGTAAATGGCGATCTTGGCAGCCTCGACTTTGTTGTTGGCAACAACGTACTTCTTGATTGCTTGTAGAGACGAGCCCTTACGGTCTTTGAGTGCTGCGACCGCGGCTAGAACCATTTGACTAGTTTTCGGGTGAGCAACCTGGACGCGAGGTTTCCTGGTGGTGGCCACCACAGCAGCAGCCGCAGCCTTCTTGGTAGGCTTTGCTTCTACCATGATGATGATGAGATAACCAAGGTGATGAGAGACGCTCAGACAGTCACGGGGGAATGATGCTGCCGCCGCTTGAGCCGAACCTATTTATGTGCCGGCACGGTACAGAAGCTGCAACCTGGCAACTCGTCCACCAATCACAACGGTTGGTTTTACGGCTCCGAAACCTGGATCCCATATCTTCTCTAAAATAGAAGCATTTGTTCATGTTCTTTGTAAAAGTATCATAAAGCAGGACAGATGAGACAAATATCATAAAAACTGAAGAGCAGATGAGCACACACATGTATGTATTACAAAAGAAAATCCACAAATTCATTAGAAATTGGCAGGGCAGGCTGAGGAAGTAGGTAGATGTAAAATGTCTGTAAATGGCGAAAGAACATAAACCCAAGACTGAATAAACGATGTTAAATATCCATGCCAAGGAGACAAAAATATGTTAGGATACAATTACCATTAAGACACCACAAGAAGGTCCGTATCCTGCCGTGATGACTAAAAAGAGTTGGTTATTAGCCACAATGTGTAGGCAGTCTCATGCCAACGGCCATACCACGTTGAGAACACCGCTTCTCGTCCGATCAGCGAAGTTAAGCAACGTTGGGTTTGGTTAGTACTTGGATGGGTGACCGCCTGGGAACACCAAATGCTGTTGGCAATAATGTTTTTTGTTTTGTTTTGTTTTGTTTCGTTTGTTTTTGTTTGAATGGCTGGCTCCACGGGAAATTCACGGAGTTGTGTGGAATAAGGCCTGGTAAAATGAATTAATATGTATGTCATGTTTAAAACAAACTCGCTTAATATAGTGTGTGAGGCTTTATACAAAAACAAACAACCAAAACAAAACATGTTGTTTTATATATATATATATATATATATATATAATATATATATATATATATATATATATATATATATAGCTTAATCCGGGTTTGAACTCGCAACTCCAAGAATACGCATCACTTATATACACTTTACCACTGGACCACAGCTGCAGGACACAAGCTTGATGCTGAGGTATCAATTTAATGACGTAAATGCCATTTCCACAAATAAATGATAATTTAAAAGTATTTGTATGTACAAATCTTTTCTGTTTAAAAGGCTACAATATCAGTTACATATATAATTTGTGTTAATGTTTCTATACCCACAGGAAGGCATGTTTTTGCTTATATGTAAGGGGTACGGAGAAGGAATCCACAGACCATCAGTCCCCTTCCCCCCCCCCCCCTCCCACCTACTACCACCACCACCACCACCACCACCACCACTACCACTACTCACCACCACCACCACTACTCACCACCAATCACCACCACCACCAATCACCACCAATCACCACCAATCACCACCACCACACCTAACCGAAAACCCCCTAACACATCAACCCTCCCCCCAATCAACAGGCGAAATAATAACCCTCAAATGCCTGCCTGCCTGCCAGCCAGCCAATACTAACGGTCTTCTCAGAAAGAAAATCTCTTTGTATCTGTATTACTTGATGAAATGTATGATTCTAATAATGAAAATAAATTTTGATGTCGGTTGTATGAGCATAATGACCAATATGCACATGATATGAATGAATTAAATAGTGTAGTTTTAAGTAATTAGGTTGTAGACACATTAAGCGGATATGATATTTGACGCGTCCAGAACTGGTGATTTTTGGTTTAGTTTTAAATGCACCACCACCATTGCTTCCCCAGAGCCTAATTAAGGACCGGTAAAAGGAGTCAATATGTATGTCATCTATAAAACCAAAGAATGAATAAAAACACACACACACACACACCTACATAATAGTATTAGGAAGATTGTATGGCAAAAAAAAAAAGTACTCCCATTGGGTCGTTTGAACTCGCGACTTCCAAAACACCAGCCACACACCTTACCACCCAGCCACCATAGAGTTGGTATAATTGTGCAACTTTAGTTATAAAAGTAAAGTTCTTATTGTCTCAAATCTTATTGTCTGTTCTATGAAAAGGCATGATGTAAATTATGTATTTTTTGAATGATTGAATTGTAGGCACATTAAGCGGATTCGATATTTGATATATCCAGAAAAGGTGATTTCTGTTCAGTTTTAAAATGCATCACTGTTAACGCTAAAGGACTGGTAAAACGACTCGATGTTTGTCATTTTTAAAATAAACACTAAAACTAGGCCCTTAACATATATAATGTTTGAATATAAATTGAATGCATATAAATACAAAGTGGGAGTGGCTGGCTGGCTGGCTGGCTGGCTGGCTGGCTGGCTGGCTGGCTGGCTGGCTGGCTGGCTGGCTGGCTGGCTGGCTGCCTGCCTGCCTGCCTGCCTGCCTGCCTGCCTGCCTGCCTGCCTGCCTGCCTGGCTGGCTGGCTGGCTGGCTGGCTGGCTGGCCGCCGCCCGCCCGCCCGCCCGCCCGCCCGCCCGCCTGCCCGCCCGCCCGCCTGCCCGCCCGCCTGCTTGCCTTGCCTTGCCTTGCCTTGCCTTGCCTGTCCTGTCCTGTCCTGTTCTGTTATTGCCTTGCCTTGCCTTGCCTTGCCTTGCCTTGCCTTGCCCTGCCCTGCCCTGCCTTGGCTGCAGCTGGCTGGCTGGCCGTAAATCAACTCTTAACAACACCATACCACACCACACCATCACTCATCACCCATCACCCACCACCGGCCCCAGTCTCCCAGCCTCTCTTATATACCCGAGCAGGCCCTTTAAATTATTTGAATTGTTGCACTTCGGCCAATGGCAGGCACGATCGCTGCTGCTCAAACATATTCTGGTTCACAAGTATTAATATATATATATATATATATATATATATATATATATATATATATATATATATATATATATATATATATATATATATATATTCATGAAACACATTAAAACCTTGATCATTTATTCATTCATTACGTCTAGTGAAGAATTGCTTTTGTTCATTTGTATGATTAAAAATTAATAGAATATGAATTCCTCGCTTAAAGTAAAATATAAAATATATATTGGATTTATATGATTGGTTAATATTCCAAGTGATGCTGAATATCCCCTATAATTTTGTTTTGTTTGTTTGTTTGTTATGTACACATTCCAAATGAAATCAATATAAATGTTATTATTAATGTTTGAAAGTTGATTGTCTACTTGAATCTCTCTATTAAAGTGTGTGTGGCTCCGGATGGAGCCTGGTTATGGTATTTGTCGTGGTGGGTGGCAGAAGTGCTTACTTCTTCTCTGTCTTCTTTGGCAAAAGAACTGCCTGAATGTTTGGAAGAACACCTCCCTGTGCAATGGTTACGCCAGACAGAAGTTTGTTGAGTTCTTCGTCGTTGCGGATGGCCAACTGCAAGTGACGTGGGATGATACGGGTCTTCTTGTTGTCACGTGCGGCGTTACCGGCGAGCTCCAGAACTTCGGCAGCGAGGTATTCCATGACGGCTGCCAGGTAGACAGGAGCGCCAGCACCGACGCGTTCGGCGTAGTTGCCCTTACGCAGCAGACGGTGAATTCTGCCCACGGGGAACTGAAGTCCGGCCCTGCTGGAGCGAGACTTTGACTTGCCCTTCACTTTGCCTCCCTTGCCGCGTCCTGACATTGCTGCTGCTGTTGTGGGTTTGTGGTGTTTTATGCGGGCTCGCAGATCGAGCTTCGTGTTATATACCCCGCTCAGGATCAAGGGAGCCCGCCACTGACCAATCAGCGCGCTCCGCCACGCGACCCGCTCTGAGCTGAGTCGCGAGCGGGATATAAAAGGAAAGCTCGCCTCGCGCAAAAGTTCATTATTGTATCGCAACGCCAGCCAGCACGAGCATCATCATGCCACCCAAGGCATCTGGAAAGGCTGCCAAGAAGGCCGGAAAGGCCCAGAAGGCCATTGCCAAGGGCGATAAGAAAAAGAAGCGCAGGAGGAAGGAGAGCTACAGCATCTACATCTACAAAGTGCTGAAGCAGGTCCACCCCGACACTGGTATCTCTTCCAAAGCCATGTCGATCATGAACTCGTTCGTGAACGACATCTTCGAGCGCATCGCCGCCGAGGCTTCTCGCCTGGCCCACTACAACAAGCGTTCCACCATTACCAGTCGGGAGATCCAGACGGCTGTAAGGCTCCTGTTGCCCGGAGAACTGGCCAAGCACGCCGTCTCTGAGGGCACTAAGGCCGTCACCAAGTACACCTCCTCCAAGTAAACGGCTTACTTACTGCCCTGTGGTGGTGGCTTGGCCTCAAACCAACAAACTCGGCTCCATTGGAGCCACACTTTAATTTCTAAAGAGATTGTGAGTGTTAGACACCAATACTATTATAACAAAAACCTCTGTCACTGAAAGCAAATAGCTATAAAATGAGAATATTTATGAAACTGTCTGTGTGTGTTTCTCTCTCTCAGTGTCTGTCTGTCTGTCTGTCTGTCTGTCTGTCTGTCCTGTCTGCCTGCCTGCCTGCCTGTCTGTCTGTCTGTCTGTCTGTCTGTCTGTCTGTCTGTCTGTCTGTCTGTGTCTTGTCTATCTGTCTCTGTGTCTCTCTTCTCCTCCTCTCTCTCTCTCTCTCTCTCTCTCTCTCTCTCTCTCTCTCTCTCTCTCTCTCTCTCTCTCTCTCTCTCTCTCTCTCTCTCTCTCTCAACACATATAAGCACTCGGTATCTTTTTTCTAGAGATTAGAGATTCATTGTTATGTTCCACATTAGGATTACTATGCAGGCCACCCTCTTAGGTTTGAAAATGTCAAGAAAACGGTTAATTTAAAATGTCATCTCCTAACTTAACAGATTAAGCCAGAGGACCGAAAACAGAATAAAACAGGACTGGACAGTATATGTCACTTATACAAGCTGCTTTTATTTCTAGTACAGTATGACAATTTTTATTTTGGGGGGGGGGGGGGGGGGTGATCCTTGACAGTGCATAAGAGTGAAAAGCGACGGCGTTTTGTTTGTAAGAGAACAGGTTGTACTACAAATGACTTGATTTATTGATATCACATGTATGTATGACACCTAAATTATGCTAGGAATGTCTGAAATCTCCTTAGAAGGATATTTTGGCCCTGAGAAGGGCCGAGTTTGGTGTATACTAGGGTGGTCGATTTAGCTTATGCACGCTCTCCACGGATACGGCGAGCAAGCTGAATGTCCTTTGGCATGATGGTGACACGCTTGGCGTGGATGGCACAGAGGTTAGTGTCCTCGAAGAGACCGACCAGGTAAGCCTCGGATGCCTCCTGTAAAGCCATGACGGCAGACGACTGGAAGCGAAGATCGGTCTTGAAGTCCTGGGCAATCTCGCGCACCAGACGCTGGAAGGGAAGTTTCCTGATGAGCAACTCGGTGCTCTTCTGGTAACGACGGATCTCACGCAGGGCGACCGTTCCGGGCCTGTAACGGTGAGGCTTCTTCACACCCCCTGTGGCAGGAGCAGACTTGCGTGCTGCCTTGGTGGCCAGCTGCTTACGAGGAGCCTTGCCTCCCGTGGACTTGCGAGCAGTCTGCTTGGTGCGAGCCATGGTGAACAACTGTGGTTTGTGATGGCCGGCGCCGAAAAATTTTTGCTTATATACGCCGTCTCGAGGCGCTTGCTCGAGCGCCATTGGCTGCTCGACTCGCCTACGTCACCCCGTTGCCCCTCCCCTCCTTCCTCTGGCTGCAGCCAACAGGCGGCTCACCTCAATCACTATTATCGCTGATTTTGCTCTATTTTTTGGATTTGTGCAAAAGTCATTTCACAGGGACGTGAAACAGACGAGTAGGCAACTGCAGTTTTGAAAGCGTTGTGAGAAAGCCGTGTCTACTCGACCACAAGCGTAAAGTAAGGGCAGGCAGGAGTTGCAATGCTACTAGTACGTCCGCTTGATGGGATATAGTCGGGAAATCGTGCGGGCATTCGTCAATTCGATTCACACAACTTCAACACCATGACTGGACGCGGCAAGGGAGGCAAGGGACTCGGAAAGGGTGGCGCCAAGCGTCATCGTAAGGTGCTACGTGACAACATCCAGGGCATCACCAAGCCCGCTATTCGTCGCTTAGCTCGTCGTGGCGGCGTGAAGCGTATTTCGGGTCTCATCTACGAAGAGACCCGTGGCGTCCTGAAGGTGTTCCTCGAGAACGTCATCCGTGATGCTGTAACCTACACGGAACACGCCAAGAGGAAGACCGTCACTGCTATGGACGTGGTGTACGCTCTGAAGCGCCAGGGTCGTACCCTCTACGGATTCGGCGGATAAGAGCTTGGCTAATCCATCGATTCCACCCACCACCACCTCAAAACGGGACCTAATTAGGTCCCTATACTTTTTTACTGAAGGGCTTAATAGACGATAACATAAATTGTTTTGATATCAGCTAGCACATTGGGTCTTATGAAATCTATTTTTTATCCTCGCATGCTTAAAGGGACTCTGATTGGGGAGGGGGGGGGGGGGGGGAAGGTTTGTTACGTTATATACTAGCAGAGCAGGATCATTGGTGGGGGGTGAGGGGGAGAGAGAGAGAGAGAGAGAGAGAGATCTTTCCCAACTCTTCCTTTTTACATGAGTGAGCTACCCGTTTTATTCATTTTATCCTTCTCAGAGCTGTTTTGATAGTATCCAAATGATGGTAAATGAAAAGGGAGGACACGAATATCTACCCAGAATTCAGGACTGGCAATCGATATGCATGTTTGAGTGCGAATCTTTTTCTCTCTCAACTTAGGTATACGTTTATGTCGTACCTAAAAGCGAGAACCACACTATTGGGACAAGTATGCAAGGCCCAATTTTCCTAACAAGCACAGTTAATTTTGTTATTTTCGAACATTTCTTTCCAAATTGGTTTATCCAATTAACAGTATTATATTAAGATCATGAATTGCTGGGTTAGGTTAGGTTAGGTTAGGTTAGGTTAGGTTAGGTTAGCTTAGGTTAGGTTAGGTTAGGTTAGGTTAGCTTAGCTTAGCTTGGGTTAGCTTAGGTTAGGTTAGGTTAGCTTAGCTTGGGTTAGCATAGGTTAGGTTAGGTTTGATTACATTTCTATGTTAGATTTAACTCAAATTCAAAACAATTGCAGTCATTCGGCTTGTTAGTCAACTTGCCTCTAATAGGGGCAATTTGTCTAACAAGACTATTTAGTTTTGTGTGCATATATATATATATATATATATATATATATATATATATATATAATATATATATATATATATATATATATATATATATATATATATATATATATATATATATATATATATATATATATAATTATATATATATTATAGCTTCAAGACTCCGAACCAATATAGAAGCATCAAGAGGAAGTGCTTGTGTTATGGGCCAATAGGCCTTCTGCAGTTACTTCCATTCTTATGTTTTTATTCCCATTGGTTCGTGTTTTATCTTGTGTAAATGTCAATCACCTTACCCAAAACTTTGGTACCATATCACCTCACCCATGTGTATATATAAATATATATATATATATATATATATATATATATATATATATATATATATATATATATATATATATATATATATATATATATAATATACAGAGTAAATCTACCCCAAAAGTAATGATTTATTTGTCTACAAAACTAAACTCTTTTTGGAATCATATGAGGCCCCTCCACTGAGGGGGGAGGCCTGGATGTTTATTGTCATGTGTATTCATGCTGCTTGCATGTCATCGTTTATTTTGCCTTTGTTGTTTTCTTGACAGCTTTCTTTGCCTTGGGTGGTTTGGGAGATTTTGAAGCTCTCTTTATTTTGGGCTTTTTGTTCCCAACAACAAGCTGCTGCTGCTGCTTCTTTTTCAAGGCTGTAGGTGGTTTGTTGCTTGTGGCGGCTTTCTTGGGAGTTACCACGGCCTTCTTTGCTGCTGTAGATGGTTTCTTGGTTGTGGTGGCTTTCTTGGGAGTTAGAACGGCCCTCTTCTCTGCTACGGCCAGCTTGAATGATCCACTAGCTCCACTTCCCTTGGTCTGAACAAGAATGCCGTCAGCCACTGCTTTCTTGAGAAATCTTCGGATGTAAATGGCGATCTTGGCAGCCTCGACTTTGTTGTTGGCAACAACGTACTTCTTGATTGCTTGTAGAGACGAGCCCTTACGGTCTTTGAGTGCTGCGACCGCGGCTAGAACCATTTGACTAGTTTTCGGGTGAGCAACCTGGACGCGAGGTTTCCTGGTGGTGGCCACCACAGCAGCAGCCGCAGCCTTCTTGGTAGGCTTTGCTTCTACCATGATGATGATGAGATAACCAAGGTGATGAGAGACGCTCAGACAGTCACGGGGGAATGATGCTGCCGCCGCTTGAGCCGAACCTATTTATGTGCCGGCACGGTACAGAAGCTGCAACCTGGCAACTCGTCCACCAATCACAACGGTTGGTTTTACGGCTCCGAAACCTGGATCCCATATCTTCTCTAAAATAGAAGCATTTGTTCATGTTCTTTGTAAAAGTATCATAAAGCAGGACAGATGAGACAAATATCATAAAAACTGAAGAGCAGATGAGCACACACATGTATGTATTACAAAAGAAAATCCACAAATTCATTAGAAATTGGCAGGGCAGGCTGAGGAAGTAGGTAGATGTAAAATGTCTGTAAATGGCGAAAGAACATAAACCCAAGACTGAATAAACGATGTTAAATATCCATGCCAAGGAGACAAAAATATGTTAGGATACAATTACCATTAAGACACCACAAGAAGGTCCGTATCCTGCCGTGATGACTAAAAAGAGTTGGTTATTAGCCACAATGTGTAGGCAGTCTCATGCCAACGGCCATACCACGTTGAGAACACCGCTTCTCGTCCGATCAGCGAAGTTAAGCAACGTTGGGTTTGGTTAGTACTTGGATGGGTGACCGCCTGGGAACACCAAATGCTGTTGGCAATAATGTTTTTTGTTTTGTTTTGTTTTGTTTCGTTTGTTTTTGTTTGAATGGCTGGCTCCACGGGAAATTCACGGAGTTGTGTGGAATAAGGCCTGGTAAAATGAATTAATATGTATGTCATGTTTAAAACAAACTCGCTTAATATAGTGTGTGAGGCTTTATACAAAAACAAACAACCAAAACAAAACATGTTGTTTTATATATATATATATATATATATATATATATATATATATATATATATATATATATATATATAGCTTAATCCGGGTTTGAACTCGCAACTCCAAGAATACGCATCACTTATATACACTTTACCACTGGACCACAGCTGCAGGACACAAGCTTGATGCTGAGGTATCAATTTAATGACGTAAATGCCATTTCCACAAATAAATGATAATTTAAAAGTATTTGTATGTACAAATCTTTTCTGTTTAAAAGGCTACAATATCAGTTATATATAATTTGTGTTAATGTTTCTATACCCACAGGAAGGCATGTTTTTGCTTATATGTAAGGGGTACGGAGAAGGAATCCACAGACCATCAGTCCCCTTCCCCCCCCCCCCCTCCCACCTACTACCACCACCACCACCACCACCACCACCACTACCACTACTCACCACCACCACATACTCACCACCAATCACCACCACACCAATCACCACCAATCACCACCAATCACCACCACCACACCTAACCGAAAACCCCCTAACACATCAACCCTCCCCCCAATCAACAGGCGAAATAATAACCCTCAAATGCCTGCCTGCCTGCCAGCCAGCCAATACTAACGGTCTTCTCAGAAAGAAAATCTCTTTGTATCTGTATTACTTGATGAAATGTATGATTCTAATAATGAAAATAAATTTTGATGTCGGTTGTATGAGCATAATGACCAATATGCACATGATATGAATGAATTAAATAGTGTAGTTTTAAGTAATTAGGTTGTAGACACATTAAGCGGATATGATATTTGACGCGTCCAGAACTGGTGATTTTTGGTTTAGTTTTAAATGCACCACCACCATTGCTTCCCCAGAGCCTAATTAAGGACCGGTAAAAGGAGTCAATATGTATGTCATCTATAAAACCAAAGAATGAATAAAAACACACACACACACACACCTACATAATAGTATTAGGAAGATTGTATGGCAAAAAAAAAAAGTACTCCCATTGGGTCGTTTGAACTCGCGACTTCCAAAACACCAGCCACACACCTTACCACCCAGCCACCATAGAGTTGGTATAATTGTGCAACTTTAGTTATAAAAGTAAAGTTCTTATTGTCTCAAATCTTATTGTCTGTTCTATGAAAAGGCATGATGTAAATTATGTATTTTTTGAATGATTGAATTGTAGGCACATTAAGCGGATTCGATATTTGATATATCCAGAAAAGGTGATTTCTGTTCAGTTTTAAAATGCATCACTGTTAACGCTAAAGGACTGGTAAAACGACTCGATGTTTGTCATTTTTAAAATAAACACTAAAACTAGGCCCTTAACATATATAATGTTTGAATATAAATTGAATGCATATAAATACAAAGTGGGAGTGGCTGGCTGGCTGGCTGGCTGGCTGGCTGGCTGGCTGGCTGGCTGGCTGGCTGGCTGGCTGGCTGGCTGGCTGGCTGCCTGCCTGCCTGCCTGCCTGCCTGCCTGCCTGCCTGCCTGCCTGCCTGCCTGGCTGGCTGGCTGGCTGGCTGGCTGGCTGGCTGGCCGCCCGCCCGCCCGCCCGCCCGCCCGCCCGCCCGCCTGCCCGCCCGCCCGCCTGCCCGCCCGCCTGCTTGCCTTGCCTTGCCTTGCCTTGCCTTGCCTGTCCTGTCCTGTCCTGTTCTGTTATTGCCTTGCCTTGCCTTGCCTTGCCTTGCCTTGCCTGCCCTGCCCTGCCTGCCTTGGCTGCAGCTGGCTGGCTGGCCGTAAATCAACTCTTAACAACACCATACCACACCACACCATCACTCATCACCCATCACCCACCACCGGCCCCAGTCTCCCAGCCTCTCTTATATACCCGAGCAGGCCCTTTAAATTATTTGAATTGTTGCACTTCGGCCAATGGCAGGCACGATCGCTGCTGCTCAAACATATTCTGGTTCACAAGTATTAATATATATATATATATATATATATATATATATATATATATATATATATATATATATATATATATATATATATATATATTCATGAAACACATTAAAACCTTGATCATTTATTCATTCATTACGTCTAGTGAAGAATTGCTTTTGTTCATTTGTATGATTAAAAATTAATAGAATATGAATTCCTCGCTTAAAGTAAAATATAAAATATATATTGGATTTATATGATTGGTTAATATTCCAAGTGATGCTGAATATCCCCTATAATTTTGTTTTGTTTGTTTGTTTGTTATGTACACATTCCAAATGAAATCAATATAAATGTTATTATTAATGTTTGAAAGTTGATTGTCTACTTGAATCTCTCTATTAAAGTGTGTGTGGCTCCGGATGGAGCCTGGTTATGGTATTTGTCGTGGTGGGTGGCAGAAGTGCTTACTTCTTCTCTGTCTTCTTTGGCAAAAGAACTGCCTGAATGTTTGGAAGAACACCTCCCTGTGCAATGGTTACGCCAGACAGAAGTTTGTTGAGTTCTTCGTCGTTGCGGATGGCCAACTGCAAGTGACGTGGGATGATACGGGTCTTCTTGTTGTCACGTGCGGCGTTACCGGCGAGCTCCAGAACTTCGGCAGCGAGGTATTCCATGACGGCTGCCAGGTAGACAGGAGCGCCAGCACCGACGCGTTCGGCGTAGTTGCCCTTACGCAGCAGACGGTGAATTCTGCCCACGGGGAACTGAAGTCCGGCCCTGCTGGAGCGAGACTTTGACTTGCCCTTCACTTTGCCTCCCTTGCCGCGTCCTGACATTGCTGCTGCTGTTGTGGGTTTGTGGTGTTTTATGCGGGCTCGCAGATCGAGCTTCGTGTTATATACCCCGCTCAGGATCAAGGGAGCCCGCCACTGACCAATCAGCGCGCTCCGCCACGCGACCCGCTCTGAGCTGAGTCGCGAGCGGGATATAAAAGGAAAGCTCGCCTCGCGCAAAAGTTCATTATTGTATCGCAACGCCAGCCAGCACGAGCATCATCATGCCACCCAAGGCATCTGGAAAGGCTGCCAAGAAGGCCGGAAAGGCCCAGAAGGCCATTGCCAAGGGCGATAAGAAAAAGAAGCGCAGGAGGAAGGAGAGCTACAGCATCTACATCTACAAAGTGCTGAAGCAGGTCCACCCCGACACTGGTATCTCTTCCAAAGCCATGTCGATCATGAACTCGTTCGTGAACGACATCTTCGAGCGCATCGCCGCCGAGGCTTCTCGCCTGGCCCACTACAACAAGCGTTCCACCATTACCAGTCGGGAGATCCAGACGGCTGTAAGGCTCCTGTTGCCCGGAGAACTGGCCAAGCACGCCGTCTCTGAGGGCACTAAGGCCGTCACCAAGTACACCTCCTCCAAGTAAACGGCTTACTTACTGCCCTGTGGTGGTGGCTTGGCCTCAAACCAACAAACTCGGCTCCATTGGAGCCACACTTTAATTTCTAAAGAGATTGTGAGTGTTAGACACCAATACTATTATAACAAAAACCTCTGTCACTGAAAGCAAATAGCTATAAAATGAGAATATTTATGAAACTGTCTGTGTGTGTTTCTCTCTCTCAGTGTCTGTCTGTCTGTCTGTCTGTCTGTCTGTCTGTCTGTCTGCCTGCCTGCCTGCCTGTCTGTCTGTCTGTCTGTCTGTCTGTCTGTCTGTCTGTCTGTCTGTCTGTCTGTCTTGTCTATCTTGTCTGTGTGTCTCTCTCTCTCTCTCTCTCTCTCTCTCTCTCTCTCTCTCTCTCTCTCTCTCTCTCTCTCTCTCTCTCTCTCTCTCTCTCTCAACACATATAAGCACTCGGTATCTTTTTTCTAGAGATTAGAGATTCATTGTTATGTTCCACATTAGGATTACTATGCAGGCCACCCTCTTAGGTTTGAAAATGTCAAGAAAACGGTTAATTTAAAATGTCATCTCCTAACTTAACAGATTAAGCCAGAGGACCGAAAACAGAATAAAACAGGACTGGACAGTATATGTCACTTATACAAGCTGCTTTTATTTCTAGTACAGTATGACAATTTTTATTTTGGGGGGGGGGGGGGGGGGTGATCCTTGACAGTGCATAAGAGTGAAAAGCGACGGCGTTTTGTTTGTAAGAGAACAGGTTGTACTACAAATGACTTGATTTATTGATATCACATGTATGTATGACACCTAAATTATGCTAGGAATGTCTGAAATCTCCTTAGAAGGATATTTTGGCCCTGAGAAGGGCCGAGTTTGGTGTATACTAGGGTGGTCGATTTAGCTTATGCACGCTCTCCACGGATACGGCGAGCAAGCTGAATGTCCTTTGGCATGATGGTGACACGCTTGGCGTGGATGGCACAGAGGTTAGTGTCCTCGAAGAGACCGACCAGGTAAGCCTCGGATGCCTCCTGTAAAGCCATGACGGCAGACGACTGGAAGCGAAGATCGGTCTTGAAGTCCTGGGCAATCTCGCGCACCAGACG
Organism: Procambarus clarkii; assembly: GCF_040958095.1. Classification (NCBI taxonomy): domain Eukaryota; kingdom Metazoa; phylum Arthropoda; class Malacostraca; order Decapoda; family Cambaridae; genus Procambarus; species Procambarus clarkii. The sequence continues at coordinate 40,673 of NW_027190035.1, forward strand.
CTGGAAGGGAAGTTTCCTGATGAGCAACTCGGTGCTCTTCTGGTAACGACGGATCTCACGCAGGGCGACCGTTCCGGGCCTGTAACGGTGAGGCTTCTTCACACCCCCTGTGGCAGGAGCAGACTTGCGTGCTGCCTTGGTGGCCAGCTGCTTACGAGGAGCCTTGCCTCCCGTGGACTTGCGAGCAGTCTGCTTGGTGCGAGCCATGGTGAACAACTGTGGTTTGTGATGGCCGGCGCCGAAAAATTTTTGCTTATATACGCCGTCTCGAGGCGCTTGCTCGAGCGCCATTGGCTGCTCGACTCGCCTACGTCACCCCGTTGCCCCTCCCCTCCTTCCTCTGGCTGCAGCCAACAGGCGGCTCACCTCAATCACTATTATCGCTGATTTTGCTCTATTTTTTGGATTTGTGCAAAAGTCATTTCACAGGGACGTGAAACAGACGAGTAGGCAACTGCAGTTTTGAAAGCGTTGTGAGAAAGCCGTGTCTACTCGACCACAAGCGTAAAGTAAGGGCAGGCAGGAGTTGCAATGCTACTAGTACGTCCGCTTGATGGGATATAGTCGGGAAATCGTGCGGGCATTCGTCAATTCGATTCACACAACTTCAACACCATGACTGGACGCGGCAAGGGAGGCAAGGGACTCGGAAAGGGTGGCGCCAAGCGTCATCGTAAGGTGCTACGTGACAACATCCAGGGCATCACCAAGCCCGCTATTCGTCGCTTAGCTCGTCGTGGCGGCGTGAAGCGTATTTCGGGTCTCATCTACGAAGAGACCCGTGGCGTCCTGAAGGTGTTCCTCGAGAACGTCATCCGTGATGCTGTAACCTACACGGAACACGCCAAGAGGAAGACCGTCACTGCTATGGACGTGGTGTACGCTCTGAAGCGCCAGGGTCGTACCCTCTACGGATTCGGCGGATAAGAGCTTGGCTAATCCATCGATTCCACCCACCACCACCTCAAAACGGGACCTAATTAGGTCCCTATACTTTTTTACTGAAGGGCTTAATAGACGATAACATAAATTGTTTTGATATCAGCTAGCACATTGGGTCTTATGAAATCTATTTTTTATCCTCGCATGCTTAAAGGGACTCTGATTGGGGAGGGAGGGGGGGGGGGAAGGTTTGTTACGTTATATACTAGCAGAGCAGGATCATTGGTGGGGGGTGAGGGGGAGAGAGAGAGAGAGAGAGAGAGAGATCTTTCCCAACTCTTCCTTTTTACATGAGTGAGCTACCCGTTTTATTCATTTTATCCTTCTCAGAGCTGTTTTGATAGTATCCAAATGATGGTAAATGAAAAGGGAGGACACGAATATCTACCCAGAATTCAGGACTGGCAATCGATATGCATGTTTGAGTGCGAATCTTTTTCTCTCTCAACTTAGGTATACGTTTATGTCGTACCTAAAAGCGAGAACCACACTATTGGGACAAGTATGCAAGGCCCAATTTTCCTAACAAGCACAGTTAATTTTGTTATTTTCGAACATTTCTTTCCAAATTGGTTTATCCAATTAACAGTATTATATTAAGATCATGAATTGCTGGGTTAGGTTAGGTTAGGTTAGGTTAGGTTAGGTTAGGTTAGCTTAGGTTAGGTTAGGTTAGGTTAGGTTAGCTTAGCTTAGCTTGGGTTAGCTTAGGTTAGGTTAGGTTAGCTTAGCTTGGGTTAGCATAGGTTAGGTTAGGTTTGATTACATTTCTATGTTAGATTTAACTCAAATTCAAAACAATTGCAGTCATTCGGCTTGTTAGTCAACTTGCCTCTAATAGGGGCAATTTGTCTAACAAGACTATTTAGTTTTGTGTGCATATATATATATATATATATATATATATATATATATATATATATATATATATATATATATATAATATTATATATATATATATATATATAATATATATATATATATATATATATATATATAATATATATATATATTATAGCTTCAAGACTCCGAACCAATATAGAAGCATCAAGAGGAAGTGCTTGTGTTATGGGCCAATAGGCCTTCTGCAGTTACTTCCATTCTTATGTTTTTATTCCCATTGGTTCGTGTTTTATCTTGTGTAAATGTCAATCACCTTACCCAAAACTTTGGTACCATATCACCTCACCCATGTGTATATATAAATATATATATATATATATATATATATATATTAATATATATATATATATATATATATATATATAATATATATATATAATAATATACAGAGTAAATCTACCCCAAAAGTAATGATTTATTTGTCTACAAAACTAAACTCTTTTTGGAATCATATGAGGCCCCTCCACTGAGGGGGGAGGCCTGGATGTTTATTGTCATGTGTATTCATGCTGCTTGCATGTCATCGTTTATTTTGCCTTTGTTGTTTTCTTGACAGCTTTCTTTGCCTTGGGTGGTTTGGGAGATTTTGAAGCTCTCTTTATTTTGGGCTTTTTGTTCCCAACAACAAGCTGCTGCTGCTGCTTCTTTTTCAAGGCTGTAGGTGGTTTGTTGCTTGTGGCGGCTTTCTTGGGAGTTACCACGGCCTTCTTTGCTGCTGTAGATGGTTTCTTGGTTGTGGTGGCTTTCTTGGGAGTTAGAACGGCCCTCTTCTCTGCTACGGCCAGCTTGAATGATCCACTAGCTCCACTTCCCTTGGTCTGAACAAGAATGCCGTCAGCCACTGCTTTCTTGAGAAATCTTCGGATGTAAATGGCGATCTTGGCAGCCTCGACTTTGTTGTTGGCAACAACGTACTTCTTGATTGCTTGTAGAGACGAGCCCTTACGGTCTTTGAGTGCTGCGACCGCGGCTAGAACCATTTGACTAGTTTTCGGGTGAGCAACCTGGACGCGAGGTTTCCTGGTGGTGGCCACCACAGCAGCAGCCGCAGCCTTCTTGGTAGGCTTTGCTTCTACCATGATGATGATGAGATAACCAAGGTGATGAGAGACGCTCAGACAGTCACGGGGGAATGATGCTGCCGCCGCTTGAGCCGAACCTATTTATGTGCCGGCACGGTACAGAAGCTGCAACCTGGCAACTCGTCCACCAATCACAACGGTTGGTTTTACGGCTCCGAAACCTGGATCCCATATCTTCTCTAAAATAGAAGCATTTGTTCATGTTCTTTGTAAAAGTATCATAAAGCAGGACAGATGAGACAAATATCATAAAAACTGAAGAGCAGATGAGCACACACATGTATGTATTACAAAAGAAAATCCACAAATTCATTAGAAATTGGCAGGGCAGGCTGAGGAAGTAGGTAGATGTAAAATGTCTGTAAATGGCGAAAGAACATAAACCCAAGACTGAATAAACGATGTTAAATATCCATGCCAAGGAGACAAAAATATGTTAGGATACAATTACCATTAAGACACCACAAGAAGGTCCGTATCCTGCCGTGATGACTAAAAAGAGTTGGTTATTAGCCACAATGTGTAGGCAGTCTCATGCCAACGGCCATACCACGTTGAGAACACCGCTTCTCGTCCGATCAGCGAAGTTAAGCAACGTTGGGTTTGGTTAGTACTTGGATGGGTGACCGCCTGGGAACACCAAATGCTGTTGGCAATAATGTTTTTTGTTTTGTTTTGTTTTGTTTCGTTTGTTTTTGTTTGAATGGCTGGCTCCACGGGAAATTCACGGAGTTGTGTGGAATAAGGCCTGGTAAAATGAATTAATATGTATGTCATGTTTAAAACAAACTCGCTTAATATAGTGTGTGAGGCTTTATACAAAAACAAACAACCAAAACAAAACATGTTGTTTTATATATATATATATATATATATATATATATATATATATATATATATATATATATATATATAGCTTAATCCGGGTTTGAACTCGCAACTCCAAGAATACGCATCACTTATATACACTTTACCACTGGACCACAGCTGCAGGACACAAGCTTGATGCTGAGGTATCAATTTAATGACGTAAATGCCATTTCCACAAATAAATGATAATTTAAAAGTATTTGTATGTACAAATCTTTTCTGTTTAAAAGGCTACAATATCAGTTACATATATAATTTGTGTTAATGTTTCTATACCCACAGGAAGGCATGTTTTTGCTTATATGTAAGGGGTACGGAGAAGGAATCCACAGACCATCAGTCCCCTTCCCCCCCCCCCCTCCCACCTACTACCACCACCACCACCACCACCACCACCACTACCACTACTCACCACCACCACCACTACTCACCACCAATCACCACCACACCAATCACCACCAATCACCACCAATCACCACCACCACACCTAACCGAAAACCCCCTAACACATCAACCCTCCCCCCAATCAACAGGCGAAATAATAACCCTCAAATGCCTGCCTGCCTGCCAGCCAGCCAATACTAACGGTCTTCTCAGAAAGAAAATCTCTTTGTATCTGTATTACTTGATGAAATGTATGATTCTAATAATGAAAATAAATTTTGATGTCGGTTGTATGAGCATAATGACCAATATGCACATGATATGAATGAATTAAATAGTGTAGTTTTAAGTAATTAGGTTGTAGACACATTAAGCGGATATGATATTTGACGCGTCCAGAACTGGTGATTTTTGGTTTAGTTTTAAATGCACCACCACCATTGCTTCCCCAGAGCCTAATTAAGGACCGGTAAAAGGAGTCAATATGTATGTCATCTATAAAACCAAAGAATGAATAAAAACACACACACACACACACCTACATAATAGTATTAGGAAGATTGTATGGCAAAAAAAAAAAGTACTCCCATTGGGTCGTTTGAACTCGCGACTTCCAAAACACCAGCCACACACCTTACCACCCAGCCACCATAGAGTTGGTATAATTGTGCAACTTTAGTTATAAAAGTAAAGTTCTTATTGTCTCAAATCTTATTGTCTGTTCTATGAAAAGGCATGATGTAAATTATGTATTTTTTGAATGATTGAATTGTAGGCACATTAAGCGGATTCGATATTTGATATATCCAGAAAAGGTGATTTCTGTTCAGTTTTAAAATGCATCACTGTTAACGCTAAAGGACTGGTAAAACGACTCGATGTTTGTCATTTTTAAAATAAACACTAAAACTAGGCCCTTAACATATATAATGTTTGAATATAAATTGAATGCATATAAATACAAAGTGGGAGTGGCTGGCTGGCTGGCTGGCTGGCTGGCTGGCTGGCTGGCTGGCTGGCTGGCTGGCTGGCTGGCTGGCTGGCTGGCTGCCTGCTGCCTGCCTGCCTGCCTGCCTGCCTGCTGCCTGCCTGCCTGCCTGCCTGGCTGGCTGGCTGGCTGGCTGGCTGGCTGGCTGGCCGCCCGCCCGCCCGCCCGCCCGCCCGCCCGCCCGCCCCGCCCGCCGCCTGCCCGCCCGCCTGCTTGCCTTGCCTTGCCTTGCCTTGCCTTGCCTGTCCTGTCCTGTCCTGTTCTGTTATTGCCTTGCCTTGCCTTGCCTTGCCTTGCCTTGCCTTGCCCTGCCCTGCCCTGCCTTGGCTGCAGCTGGCTGGCTGGCCGTAAATCAACTCTTAACAACACCATACCACACCACACCATCACTCATCACCCATCACCCACCACCGGCCCCAGTCTCCCAGCCTCTCTTATATACCCGAGCAGGCCCTTTAAATTATTTGAATTGTTGCACTTCGGCCAATGGCAGGCACGATCGCTGCTGCTCAAACATATTCTGGTTCACAAGTATTAATATATATATATATATATATATATATATATATATATATATAATATATATATATATATATATATATATATATATATATTCATGAAACACATTAAAACCTTGATCATTTATTCATTCATTACGTCTAGTGAAGAATTGCTTTTGTTCATTTGTATGATTAAAAATTAATAGAATATGAATTCCTCGCTTAAAGTAAAATATAAAATATATATTGGATTTATATGATTGGTTAATATTCCAAGTGATGCTGAATATCCCCTATAATTTTGTTTGTTTGTTTGTTTGTTATGTACACATTCCAAATGAAATCAATATAAATGTTATTATTAATGTTTGAAAGTTGATTGTCTACTTGAATCTCTCTATTAAAGTGTGTGTGGCTCCGGATGGAGCCTGGTTATGGTATTTGTCGTGGTGGGTGGCAGAAGTGCTTACTTCTTCTCTGTCTTCTTTGGCAAAAGAACTGCCTGAATGTTTGGAAGAACACCTCCCTGTGCAATGGTTACGCCAGACAGAAGTTTGTTGAGTTCTTCGTCGTTGCGGATGGCCAACTGCAAGTGACGTGGGATGATACGGGTCTTCTTGTTGTCACGTGCGGCGTTACCGGCGAGCTCCAGAACTTCGGCAGCGAGGTATTCCATGACGGCTGCCAGGTAGACAGGAGCGCCAGCACCGACGCGTTCGGCGTAGTTGCCCTTACGCAGCAGACGGTGAATTCTGCCCACGGGGAACTGAAGTCCGGCCCTGCTGGAGCGAGACTTTGACTTGCCCTTCACTTTGCCTCCCTTGCCGCGTCCTGACATTGCTGCTGCTGTTGTGGGTTTGTGGTGTTTTATGCGGGCTCGCAGATCGAGCTTCGTGTTATATACCCCGCTCAGGATCAAGGGAGCCCGCCACTGACCAATCAGCGCGCTCCGCCACGCGACCCGCTCTGAGCTGAGTCGCGAGCGGGATATAAAAGGAAAGCTCGCCTCGCGCAAAAGTTCATTATTGTATCGCAACGCCAGCCAGCACGAGCATCATCATGCCACCCAAGGCATCTGGAAAGGCTGCCAAGAAGGCCGGAAAGGCCCAGAAGGCCATTGCCAAGGGCGATAAGAAAAAGAAGCGCAGGAGGAAGGAGAGCTACAGCATCTACATCTACAAAGTGCTGAAGCAGGTCCACCCCGACACTGGTATCTCTTCCAAAGCCATGTCGATCATGAACTCGTTCGTGAACGACATCTTCGAGCGCATCGCCGCCGAGGCTTCTCGCCTGGCCCACTACAACAAGCGTTCCACCATTACCAGTCGGGAGATCCAGACGGCTGTAAGGCTCCTGTTGCCCGGAGAACTGGCCAAGCACGCCGTCTCTGAGGGCACTAAGGCCGTCACCAAGTACACCTCCTCCAAGTAAACGGCTTACTTACTGCCCTGTGGTGGTGGCTTGGCCTCAAACCAACAAACTCGGCTCCATTGGAGCCACACTTTAATTTCTAAAGAGATTGTGAGTGTTAGACACCAATACTATTATAACAAAAACCTCTGTCACTGAAAGCAAATAGCTATAAAATGAGAATATTTATGAAACTGTCTGTGTGTGTTTCTCTCTCTCAGTGTCTGTCTGTCTGTCTGTCTGTCTGTCTGTCTGCCTGCCTGCCTGCCTGTCTGTCTGTCTGTCTGTCTGTCTGTCTGTCTGTCTGTCTGTCTGTCTGTCTGTCTGTCTATCTGTCTGTGTGTCTCTCTCTCTCTCTCTCTCTCTCTCTCTCTCTCTCTCTCTCTCTCTCTCTCTCTCTCTCTCTCTCTCTCTCTCTCTCTCTCTCAACACATATAAGCACTCGGTATCTTTTTTCTAGAGATTAGAGATTCATTGTTATGTTCCACATTAGGATTACTATGCAGGCCACCCTCTTAGGTTTGAAAATGTCAAGAAAACGGTTAATTTAAAATGTCATCTCCTAACTTAACAGATTAAGCCAGAGGACCGAAAACAGAATAAAACAGGACTGGACAGTATATGTCACTTATACAAGCTGCTTTTATTTCTAGTACAGTATGACAATTTTTATTTTGGGGGGGGGGGGGGGGGTGATCCTTGACAGTGCATAAGAGTGAAAAGCGACGGCGTTTTGTTTGTAAGAGAACAGGTTGTACTACAAATGACTTGATTTATTGATATCACATGTATGTATGACACCTAAATTATGCTAGGAATGTCTGAAATCTCCTTAGAAGGATATTTTGGCCCTGAGAAGGGCCGAGTTTGGTGTATACTAGGGTGGTCGATTTAGCTTATGCACGCTCTCCACGGATACGGCGAGCAAGCTGAATGTCCTTTGGCATGATGGTGACACGCTTGGCGTGGATGGCACAGAGGTTAGTGTCCTCGAAGAGACCGACCAGGTAAGCCTCGGATGCCTCCTGTAAAGCCATGACGGCAGACGACTGGAAGCGAAGATCGGTCTTGAAGTCCTGGGCAATCTCGCGCACCAGACGCTGGAAGGGAAGTTTCCTGATGAGCAACTCGGTGCTCTTCTGGTAACGACGGATCTCACGCAGGGCGACCGTTCCGGGCCTGTAACGGTGAGGCTTCTTCACACCCCCTGTGGCAGGAGCAGACTTGCGTGCTGCCTTGGTGGCCAGCTGCTTACGAGGAGCCTTGCCTCCCGTGGACTTGCGAGCAGTCTGCTTGGTGCGAGCCATGGTGAACAACTGTGGTTTGTGATGGCCGGCGCCGAAAAATTTTTGCTTATATACGCCGTCTCGAGGCGCTTGCTCGAGCGCCATTGGCTGCTCGACTCGCCTACGTCACCCCGTTGCCCCTCCCCTCCTTCCTCTGGCTGCAGCCAACAGGCGGCTCACCTCAATCACTATTATCGCTGATTTTGCTATTTTTTGGATTTGTGCAAAAGTCATTTCACAGGGACGTGAAACAGACGAGTAGGCAACTGCAGTTTTGAAAGCGTTGTGAGAAAGCCGTGTCTACTCGACCACAAGCGTAAAGTAAGGGCAGGCAGGAGTTGCAATGCTACTAGTACGTCCGCTTGATGGGATATAGTCGGGAAATCGTGCGGGCATTCGTCAATTCGATTCACACAACTTCAACACCATGACTGGACGCGGCAAGGGAGGCAAGGGACTCGGAAAGGGTGGCGCCAAGCGTCATCGTAAGGTGCTACGTGACAACATCCAGGGCATCACCAAGCCCGCTATTCGTCGCTTAGCTCGTCGTGGCGGCGTGAAGCGTATTTCGGGTCTCATCTACGAAGAGACCCGTGGCGTCCTGAAGGTGTTCCTCGAGAACGTCATCCGTGATGCTGTAACCTACACGGAACACGCCAAGAGGAAGACCGTCACTGCTATGGACGTGGTGTACGCTCTGAAGCGCCAGGGTCGTACCCTCTACGGATTCGGCGGATAAGAGCTTGGCTAATCCATCGATTCCACCCACCACCACCTCAAAACGGGACCTAATTAGGTCCCTATACTTTTTTACTGAAGGGCTTAATAGACGATAACATAAATTGTTTTGATATCAGCTAGCACATTGGGTCTTATGAAATCTATTTTTTATCCTCGCATGCTTAAAGGGACTCTGATTGGGGAGGGAGGGGGGGGGGGGAAGGTTTGTTACGTTATATACTAGCAGAGCAGGATCATTGGTGGGGGGTGAGGGGGAGAGAGAGAGAGAGAGAGAGAGAGATCTTTCCCAACTCTTCCTTTTTACATGAGTGAGCTACCCGTTTTATTCATTTTATCCTTCTCAGAGCTGTTTTGATAGTATCCAAATGATGGTAAATGAAAAGGGAGGACACGAATATCTACCCAGAATTCAGGACTGGCAATCGATATGCATGTTTGAGTGCGAATCTTTTTCTCTCTCAACTTAGGTATACGTTTATGTCGTACCTAAAAGCGAGAACCACACTATTGGGACAAGTATGCAAGGCCCAATTTTCCTAACAAGCACAGTTAATTTTGTTATTTTCGAACATTTCTTTCCAAATTGGTTTATCCAATTAACAGTATTATATTAAGATCATGAATTGCTGGGTTAGGTTAGGTTAGGTTAGGTTAGGTTAGGTTAGGTTAGCTTAGGTTAGGTTAGGTTAGGTTAGGTTAGCTTAGCTTAGCTTGGGTTAGCTTAGGTTAGGTTAGGTTAGCTTAGCTTGGGTTAGCATAGGTTAGGTTAGGTTTGATTACATTTCTATGTTAGATTTAACTCAAATTCAAAACAATTGCAGTCATTCGGCTTGTTAGTCAACTTGCCTCTAATAGGGGCAATTTGTCTAACAAGACTATTTAGTTTTGTGTGCATATATATATATATATAATATATATATATATATATATATATATATATATTATATATATATATATATTATATATATATATATATATATATATATATATATATATATATATATATATATATAATTATATATATTATTATAGCTTCAAGACTCCGAACCAATATAGAAGCATCAAGAGGAAGTGCTTGTGTTATGGGCCAATAGGCCTTCTGCAGTTACTTCCATTCTTATGTTTTTATTCCCATTGGTTCGTGTTTTATCTTGTGTAAATGTCAATCACCTTACCCAAAACTTTGGTACCATATCACCTCACCCATGTGTATATATAAATATATATATATATATATATATATATATATATATATATATATATATATATATATATATATATATATATATATATAATATACAGAGTAAATCTACCCCAAAAGTAATGATTTATTTGTCTACAAAACTAAACTCTTTTTGGAATCATATGAGGCCCCTCCACTGAGGGGGGAGGCCTGGATGTTTATTGTCATGTGTATTCATGCTGCTTGCATGTCATCGTTTATTTTGCCTTTGTTGTTTTCTTGACAGCTTTCTTTGCCTTGGGTGGTTTGGGAGATTTTGAAGCTCTCTTTATTTTGGGCTTTTTGTTCCCAACAACAAGCTGCTGCTGCTGCTTCTTTTTCAAGGCTGTAGGTGGTTTGTTGCTTGTGGCGGCTTTCTTGGGAGTTACCACGGCCTTCTTTGCTGCTGTAGATGGTTTCTTGGTTGTGGTGGCTTTCTTGGGAGTTAGAACGGCCCTCTTCTCTGCTACGGCCAGCTTGAATGATCCACTAGCTCCACTTCCCTTGGTCTGAACAAGAATGCCGTCAGCCACTGCTTTCTTGAGAAATCTTCGGATGTAAATGGCGATCTTGGCAGCCTCGACTTTGTTGTTGGCAACAACGTACTTCTTGATTGCTTGTAGAGACGAGCCCTTACGGTCTTTGAGTGCTGCGACCGCGGCTAGAACCATTTGACTAGTTTTCGGGTGAGCAACCTGGACGCGAGGTTTCCTGGTGGTGGCCACCACAGCAGCAGCCGCAGCCTTCTTGGTAGGCTTTGCTTCTACCATGATGATGATGAGATAACCAAGGTGATGAGAGACGCTCAGACAGTCACGGGGGAATGATGCTGCCGCCGCTTGAGCCGAACCTATTTATGTGCCGGCACGGTACAGAAGCTGCAACCTGGCAACTCGTCCACCAATCACAACGGTTGGTTTTACGGCTCCGAAACCTGGATCCCATATCTTCTCTAAAATAGAAGCATTTGTTCATGTTCTTTGTAAAAGTATCATAAAGCAGGACAGATGAGACAAATATCATAAAAACTGAAGAGCAGATGAGCACACACATGTATGTATTACAAAAGAAAATCCACAAATTCATTAGAAATTGGCAGGGCAGGCTGAGGAAGTAGGTAGATGTAAAATGTCTGTAAATGGCGAAAGAACATAAACCCAAGACTGAATAAACGATGTTAAATATCCATGCCAAGGAGACAAAAATATGTTAGGATACAATTACCATTAAGACACCACAAGAAGGTCCGTATCCTGCCGTGATGACTAAAAAGAGTTGGTTATTAGCCACAATGTGTAGGCAGTCTCATGCCAACGGCCATACCACGTTGAGAACACCGCTTCTCGTCCGATCAGCGAAGTTAAGCAACGTTGGGTTTGGTTAGTACTTGGATGGGTGACCGCCTGGGAACACCAAATGCTGTTGGCAATAATGTTTTTTGTTTTGTTTTGTTTTGTTTCGTTTGTTTTTGTTTGAATGGCTGGCTCCACGGGAAATTCACGGAGTTGTGTGGAATAAGGCCTGGTAAAATGAATTAATATGTATGTCATGTTTAAAACAAACTCGCTTAATATAGTGTGTGAGGCTTTATACAAAAACAAACAACCAAAACAAAACATGTTGTTTTATATATATATATATATATATATATATATATATATATATATATATATTATATATATATAGCTTAATCCGGGTTTGAACTCGCAACTCCAAGAATACGCATCACTTATATACACTTTACCACTGGACCACAGCTGCAGGACACAAGCTTGATGCTGAGGTATCAATTTAATGACGTAAATGCCATTTCCACAAATAAATGATAATTTAAAAGTATTTGTATGTACAAATCTTTTCTGTTTAAAAGGCTACAATATCAGTTACATATATAATTTGTGTTAATGTTTCTATACCCACAGGAAGGCATGTTTTTGCTTATATGTAAGGGGTACGGAGAAGGAATCCACAGACCATCAGTCCCCTTCCCCCCCCCCCCCTCCCACCTACTACCACCACCACCACCACCACCACCACACTACCACTACTCACCACCACCACCACTACTCACCACCAATCACCACCACCACCAATCACCACCAATCACCACCAATCACCACCACCACACCTAACCGAAAACCCCCTAACACATCAACCCTCCCCCCAATCAACAGGCGAAATAATAACCCTCAAATGCCTGCCTGCCTGCCAGCCAGCCAATACTAACGGTCTTCTCAGAAAGAAAATCTCTTTGTATCTGTATTACTTGATGAAATGTATGATTCTAATAATGAAAATAAATTTTGATGTCGGTTGTATGAGCATAATGACCAATATGCACATGATATGAATGAATTAAATAGTGTAGTTTTAAGTAATTAGGTTGTAGACACATTAAGCGGATATGATATTTGACGCGTCCAGAACTGGTGATTTTTGGTTTAGTTTTAAATGCACCACCACCATTGCTTCCCCAGAGCCTAATTAAGGACCGGTAAAAGGAGTCAATATGTATGTCATCTATAAAACCAAAGAATGAATAAAAACACACACACACACACACCTACATAATAGTATTAGGAAGATTGTATGGCAAAAAAAAAAAGTACTCCCATTGGGTCGTTTGAACTCGCGACTTCCAAAACACCAGCCACACACCTTACCACCCAGCCACCATAGAGTTGGTATAATTGTGCAACTTTAGTTATAAAAGTAAAGTTCTTATTGTCTCAAATCTTATTGTCTGTTCTATGAAAAGGCATGATGTAAATTATGTATTTTTTGAATGATTGAATTGTAGGCACATTAAGCGGATTCGATATTTGATATATCCAGAAAAGGTGATTTCTGTTCAGTTTTAAAATGCATCACTGTTAACGCTAAAGGACTGGTAAAACGACTCGATGTTTGTCATTTTTAAAATAAACACTAAAACTAGGCCCTTAACATATATAATGTTTGAATATAAATTGAATGCATATAAATACAAAGTGGGAGTGGCTGGCTGGCTGGCTGGCTGGCTGGCTGGCTGGCTGGCTGGCTGGCTGGCTGGCTGGCTGGCTGGCTGCCTGCTGCCTGCCTGCCTGCCTGCCTGCCTGCCTGCCTGCCTGCCTGCCTGGCTGGCTGGCTGGCTGGCTGGCTGGCTGGCTGGCCGCCCGCCCGCCCGCCCGCCCGCCCGCCCGCCCGCCTGCCCGCCCGCCCGCCTGCCCGCCCGCCTGCTTGCCTTGCCTTGCCTTGCCTTGCCTTGCCTGTCCTGTCCTGTCCTGTTCTGTTATTGCCTTGCCTTGCCTTGCCTTGCCTTGCCTTGCCTTGCCCTGCCCTGCCCTGCCTTGGCTGCAGCTGGCTGGCTGGCCGTAAATCAACTCTTAACAACACCATACCACACCACACCATCACTCATCACCCATCACCCACCACCGGCCCCAGTCTCCCAGCCTCTCTTATATACCCGAGCAGGCCCTTTAAATTATTTGAATTGTTGCACTTCGGCCAATGGCAGGCACGATCGCTGCTGCTCAAACATATTCTGGTTCACAAGTATTAATATATATATATATATATATATATATATATATATATATATATATATATATATATATATATATATATATATATATATTCATGAAACACATTAAAACCTTGATCATTTATTCATTCATTACGTCTAGTGAAGAATTGCTTTTGTTCATTTGTATGATTAAAAATTAATAGAATATGAATTCCTCGCTTAAAGTAAAATATAAAATATATATTGGATTTATATGATTGGTTAATATTCCAAGTGATGCTGAATATCCCCTATAATTTTGTTTTGTTTGTTTGTTTGTTATGTACACATTCCAAATGAAATCAATATAAATGTTATTATTAATGTTTGAAAGTTGATTGTCTACTTGAATCTCTCTATTAAAGTGTGTGTGGCTCCGGATGGAGCCTGGTTATGGTATTTGTCGTGGTGGGTGGCAGAAGTGCTTACTTCTTCTCTGTCTTCTTTGGCAAAAGAACTGCCTGAATGTTTGGAAGAACACCTCCCTGTGCAATGGTTACGCCAGACAGAAGTTTGTTGAGTTCTTCGTCGTTGCGGATGGCCAACTGCAAGTGACGTGGGATGATACGGGTCTTCTTGTTGTCACGTGCGGCGTTACCGGCGAGCTCCAGAACTTCGGCAGCGAGGTATTCCATGACGGCTGCCAGGTAGACAGGAGCGCCAGCACCGACGCGTTCGGCGTAGTTGCCCTTACGCAGCAGACGGTGAATTCTGCCCACGGGGAACTGAAGTCCGGCCCTGCTGGAGCGAGACTTTGACTTGCCCTTCACTTTGCCTCCCTTGCCGCGTCCTGACATTGCTGCTGCTGTTGTGGGTTTGTGGTGTTTTATGCGGGCTCGCAGATCGAGCTTCGTGTTATATACCCCGCTCAGGATCAAGGGAGCCCGCCACTGACCAATCAGCGCGCTCCGCCACGCGACCCGCTCTGAGCTGAGTCGCGAGCGGGATATAAAAGGAAAGCTCGCCTCGCGCAAAAGTTCATTATTGTATCGCAACGCCAGCCAGCACGAGCATCATCATGCCACCCAAGGCATCTGGAAAGGCTGCCAAGAAGGCCGGAAAGGCCCAGAAGGCCATTGCCAAGGGCGATAAGAAAAAGAAGCGCAGGAGGAAGGAGAGCTACAGCATCTACATCTACAAAGTGCTGAAGCAGGTCCACCCCGACACTGGTATCTCTTCCAAAGCCATGTCGATCATGAACTCGTTCGTGAACGACATCTTCGAGCGCATCGCCGCCGAGGCTTCTCGCCTGGCCCACTACAACAAGCGTTCCACCATTACCAGTCGGGAGATCCAGACGGCTGTAAGGCTCCTGTTGCCCGGAGAACTGGCCAAGCACGCCGTCTCTGAGGGCACTAAGGCCGTCACCAAGTACACCTCCTCCAAGTAAACGGCTTACTTACTGCCCTGTGGTGGTGGCTTGGCCTCAAACCAACAAACTCGGCTCCATTGGAGCCACACTTTAATTTCTAAAGAGATTGTGAGTGTTAGACACCAATACTATTATAACAAAAACCTCTGTCACTGAAAGCAAATAGCTATAAAATGAGAATATTTATGAAACTGTCTGTGTGTGTTTCTCTCTCTCAGTGTCTGTCTGTCTGTCTGTCTGTCTGTCTGTCTGTCTGTCTGCCTGCCTGCCTGCCTGTCTGTCTGTCTGTCTGTCTGTCTGTCTGTCTGTCTGTCTCTGTCTGTCTGTCTTGTCTATCTTGTCTGTGTGTCTCTCTCTCTCTCTCTCTCTCTCTCTCTCTCTCTCTCTCTCTCTCTCTCTCTCTCTCTCTCTCTCTCTCTCTCTCAACACATATAAGCACTCGGTATCTTTTTTCTAGAGATTAGAGATTCATTGTTATGTTCCACATTAGGATTACTATGCAGGCCACCCTCTTAGGTTTGAAAATGTCAAGAAAACGGTTAATTTAAAATGTCATCTCCTAACTTAACAGATTAAGCCAGAGGACCGAAAACAGAATAAAACAGGACTGGACAGTATATGTCACTTATACAAGCTGCTTTTATTTCTAGTACAGTATGACAATTTTTATTTTGGGGGGGGGGGGGGGTGATCCTTGACAGTGCATAAGAGTGAAAAGCGACGGCGTTTTGTTTGTAAGAGAACAGGTTGTACTACAAATGACTTGATTTATTGATATCACATGTATGTATGACACCTAAATTATGCTAGGAATGTCTGAAATCTCCTTAGAAGGATATTTTGGCCCTGAGAAGGGCCGAGTTTGGTGTATACTAGGGTGGTCGATTTAGCTTATGCACGCTCTCCACGGATACGGCGAGCAAGCTGAATGTCCTTTGGCATGATGGTGACACGCTTGGCGTGGATGGCACAGAGGTTAGTGTCCTCGAAGAGACCGACCAGGTAAGCCTCGGATGCCTCCTGTAAAGCCATGACGGCAGACGACTGGAAGCGAAGATCGGTCTTGAAGTCCTGGGCAATCTCGCGCACCAGACGCTGGAAGGGAAGTTTCCTGATGAGCAACTCGGTGCTCTTCTGGTAACGACGGATCTCACGCAGGGCGACCGTTCCGGGCCTGTAACGGTGAGGCTTCTTCACACCCCCTGTGGCAGGAGCAGACTTGCGTGCTGCCTTGGTGGCCAGCTGCTTACGAGGAGCCTTGCCTCCCGTGGACTTGCGAGCAGTCTGCTTGGTGCGAGCCATGGTGAACAACTGTGGTTTGTGATGGCCGGCGCCGAAAAATTTTTGCTTATATACGCCGTCTCGAGGCGCTTGCTCGAGCGCCATTGGCTGCTCGACTCGCCTACGTCACCCCGTTGCCCCTCCCCTCCTTCCTCTGGCTGCAGCCAACAGGCGGCTCACCTCAATCACTATTATCGCTGATTTTGCTCTATTTTTTGGATTTGTGCAAAAGTCATTTCACAGGGACGTGAAACAGACGAGTAGGCAACTGCAGTTTTGAAAGCGTTGTGAGAAAGCCGTGTCTACTCGACCACAAGCGTAAAGTAAGGGCAGGCAGGAGTTGCAATGCTACTAGTACGTCCGCTTGATGGGATATAGTCGGGAAATCGTGCGGGCATTCGTCAATTCGATTCACACAACTTCAACACCATGACTGGACGCGGCAAGGGAGGCAAGGGACTCGGAAAGGGTGGCGCCAAGCGTCATCGTAAGGTGCTACGTGACAACATCCAGGGCATCACCAAGCCCGCTATTCGTCGCTTAGCTCGTCGTGGCGGCGTGAAGCGTATTTCGGGTCTCATCTACGAAGAGACCCGTGGCGTCCTGAAGGTGTTCCTCGAGAACGTCATCCGTGATGCTGTAACCTACACGGAACACGCCAAGAGGAAGACCGTCACTGCTATGGACGTGGTGTACGCTCTGAAGCGCCAGGGTCGTACCCTCTACGGATTCGGCGGATAAGAGCTTGGCTAATCCATCGATTCCACCCACCACCACCTCAAAACGGGACCTAATTAGGTCCCTATACTTTTTTACTGAAGGGCTTAATAGACGATAACATAAATTGTTTTGATATCAGCTAGCACATTGGGTCTTATGAAATCTATTTTTTATCCTCGCATGCTTAAAGGGACTCTGATTGGGGAGGGAGGGGGGGGGGGGGAAGGTTTGTTACGTTATATACTAGCAGAGCAGGATCATTGGTGGGGGGTGAGGGGGAGAGAGAGAGAGAGAGAGAGAGAGATCTTTCCCAACTCTTCCTTTTTACATGAGTGAGCTACCCGTTTTATTCATTTTATCCTTCTCAGAGCTGTTTTGATAGTATCCAAATGATGGTAAATGAAAAGGGAGGACACGAATATCTACCCAGAATTCAGGACTGGCAATCGATATGCATGTTTGAGTGCGAATCTTTTCTCTCTCAACTTAGGTATACGTTTATGTCGTACCTAAAAGCGAGAACCACACTATTGGGACAAGTATGCAAGGCCCAATTTTCCTAACAAGCACAGTTAATTTTGTTATTTTCGAACATTTCTTTCCAAATTGGTTTATCCAATTAACAGTATTATATTAAGATCATGAATTGCTGGGTTAGGTTAGGTTAGGTTAGGTTAGGTTAGGTTAGGTTAGCTTAGGTTAGGTTAGGTTAGGTTAGGTTAGCTTAGCTTAGCTTGGGTTAGCTTAGGTTAGGTTAGGTTAGCTTAGCTTGGGTTAGCATAGGTTAGGTTAGGTTTGATTACATTTCTATGTTAGATTTAACTCAAATTCAAAACAATTGCAGTCATTCGGCTTGTTAGTCAACTTGCCTCTAATAGGGGCAATTTGTCTAACAAGACTATTTAGTTTTGTGTGCATATATTATATATATATAATATATATATATATATATATATATATATATATATAATATATATATATATATATATATATATATATATATATATAATATATATATATATATATATATATATATATATATATATATATATATATTATAGCTTCAAGACTCCGAACCAATATAGAAGCATCAAGAGGAAGTGCTTGTGTTATGGGCCAATAGGCCTTCTGCAGTTACTTCCATTCTTATGTTTTTATTCCCATTGGTTCGTGTTTTATCTTGTGTAAATGTCAATCACCTTACCCAAAACTTTGGTACCATATCACCTCACCCATGTGTATATATAAATATATATATATATATATATATATATATATATATATATATATATATATATATATATATATATATATATATATATATAATATACAGAGTAAATCTACCCCAAAAGTAATGATTTATTTGTCTACAAAACTAAACTCTTTTTGGAATCATATGAGGCCCCTCCACTGAGGGGGGAGGCCTGGATGTTTATTGTCATGTGTATTCATGCTGCTTGCATGTCATCGTTTATTTTGCCTTTGTTGTTTTCTTGACAGCTTTCTTTGCCTTGGGTGGTTTGGGAGATTTTGAAGCTCTCTTTATTTTGGGCTTTTTGTTCCCAACAACAAGCTGCTGCTGCTGCTTCTTTTTCAAGGCTGTAGGTGGTTTGTTGCTTGTGGCGGCTTTCTTGGGAGTTACCACGGCCTTCTTTGCTGCTGTAGATGGTTTCTTGGTTGTGGTGGCTTTCTTGGGAGTTAGAACGGCCCTCTTCTCTGCTACGGCCAGCTTGAATGATCCACTAGCTCCACTTCCCTTGGTCTGAACAAGAATGCCGTCAGCCACTGCTTTCTTGAGAAATCTTCGGATGTAAATGGCGATCTTGGCAGCCTCGACTTTGTTGTTGGCAACAACGTACTTCTTGATTGCTTGTAGAGACGAGCCCTTACGGTCTTTGAGTGCTGCGACCGCGGCTAGAACCATTTGACTAGTTTTCGGGTGAGCAACCTGGACGCGAGGTTTCCTGGTGGTGGCCACCACAGCAGCAGCCGCAGCCTTCTTGGTAGGCTTTGCTTCTACCATGATGATGATGAGATAACCAAGGTGA